>NW_015506044.1:402386-409842 GCF_001515645.1 Sinocyclocheilus grahami | reverse complement strand
TTAAGAAAATGAGACGCTGTTCTCTGCCCTGCTGTTACTTAATTCAGTCGAAATTAACTTATTGATTGTTTCCATTTTGCAGTTAAATGACTAAGGCTTTTTTTTCATCTTCTCGTGTGATTTGTGCAGGAGAAACCTTTCCATCCATTTAAAGACAAACAGCAAGCGAACACTGTTTTTTTATCCTTTCTTTCTTTTTAATATTTGCTGGACTTTGTTTTATTCAATAGTTTCTGTAGCAAATCTTGCTTTTTTTTTTAATTCACAGAAATTTGCATCCGCTTATCAGGTGCGCATTATGAAATCCACACTTAGATGTTAGACACATAAAACCCAGATAATTGCGTCTAAGTGCTAAACTGAGCATATTAAGCCAAAATACTCTTAAAAAGCCTCATTAACGGTTAAAGTACATAAAAGTACATTAAAGGTTTAGACAGCTTTTTTTTGTAAATGCAGTAAGAAGCCGATAACAGTCTTCTGCTGCGTAATTGTATTAATGTAGCTTTTACTGAAGCCATTAGGCTGACTTTTCCTTCCCCACAGATGTGCTACTGTCAACCCGAGCATGATTCAAACAGTCGGAACTTATTTAAATGTCAAGGTTTTGTTTGTTTCCTAGTTGCTTTGAATTTTAAGATGATTTTTCATCATCCAGAGGACTTAGAGCCAGAGCGAGCCTGTTTGAGCCAATTTAGTGCATAATCTTATCACTACCCGGGCCAGCTCCTTAATGAAATCCATAAGACGTGTGTTGTACATGTGCCGAGACCATATCAGTCATACTTCCGCAGATGTCTGCCATGCTTGGATTGCTGTTGTCATATGTAGAGCTGTCATAATAATGTTCTTTATTCCAGCTGATGATAATATCCGTTCCTATTGATGAATCCTGGGGACTTGTGATTGAGCGGAGCAGAGGACTAGATCCAGCTCATTGTTCACTTTACACAAAAAAAGACACCGGGGAGAGGGAACCCAGTCAGGCATAAAAGTCATTTGAGAGAGAAATGCAGCTTGTCAAATACTTCACACAATTACCCAAGGAACAAGTACTGGGACAGGACATGCTCGATCTTCCTATTTCTTAAGCCACTTTCACACTTTCCGTGCCATTCGCTGCATGACTTTACACACGTTTTTCAGGGAGTCCTTTATATTGGTCATACGATCAGGGATGGATTAAAATATGGTGTTGTTGTAGGTCTGTAAAAATGTTAAAGTGCCATATCCATTACTGGCCAGGTCCATGGCATTATATGAACCATTATAATTGTGTCGGTTCTGTGAATCCCTCTTAAAACCATATTTCCACTGACTTGAGAGCTGTGCATTACTGCATAACGTGCCCATAATTAGGCATGTGATGTACAAAGTAATGTACACTGTAAAAAAACAAATTAAAAAATGTGACATTTATGGTAAAATACTGGCAGCTGTGGTTGCCATAACTTTACAGTTAAAAATATAACAACATTTAAGATTTTACAAACTTAACTTAAACTTAAAAAAAAAAAAACTGATATAATGTTACTATACCAACCTGCTGAGGTATTATCTGTTTTGTAACATTGTAATACACTGATAACCGCCAAAAAATAGATGGAGTTGAAAAAGTCACATCTTGAATCAAAGTTAATCTCAAACAGCTTTTCCACAAGATGAGGAGGGAAATATTGATATGTATAGAAGGTGCACACTGTGTCATTCACACATATACTAAACACCATCATGGTAACATGCATGATACTAAAATAATGCAATAGCCTAAACATTAATTTAACAACATTAGATGCAAGATAAAACCTTAATGTACACAATTGAAAAGAAAAACGAAGAAGAAACGTCATGCAGGGAATTATGGGAATGTCAGTTTACGTTTTTTTTCACTGTAAATTTTATAATGGTTCTTTTTCATTTACAAAACCGTAATTTTAACAGTATTTTAACCTGAAATTATTAAATGTAATTACAGATGTTCACTGTATATAGTATGGAAACTTACTGTTAACCAATTAACAGGTTTTTACTGTAGCATTTTTTTTTCAGTATTTTAGAAAAATCTTGATAATTTTTTACAGTGTACATGAAACATAATTCATGTAAGTTAATATTATAATAATTTAATATTAAAAAACATTTTTATTGGTAACATTGGTATTATTATTAATTTCATTATTATAATACTCAAATTACTTTGGATGAGAAAATATGTTCTTGCAGTTTAGCATTTTGTTGAATTGAGTTTTGAACACCTCAGCTATTCTCTTTTTGTCATTCCCCCACAAAACTGCATTTTCTGTAGTTCAAGCCTCTTGGCAATCCTGTTCTTCACGTGTTTTATCCACCACTTGTCAGTTTCCAAATGGCTTGTATTCCACAGATTAGCTTCAGCATATTAATTCCTCATCTGTTAACCTGAAGATATCAACACCTACTGTTAAAAAAGCAAAAATAACACCTATCCCCTATGCAGTTAGCATGTCAGCCTTCCAGGTTATTTCCACATCCGAATATATATTTAGTATTTTTTTTCCTGAAAATCTGCTTTGAGACTGACCTTGAGAAGGCATCCATATGCATGAAGGCTGAATGTCATAATGAACATCTTGAGCGTGAGAGATGGGACGGGGGCTCCAGAGAGATTTAAAGAGGAATTTTGCATTCTTTAATGTACTCTTCTGCATTTTTTCCAAATCTCAGTGCTGTTTTCATTCCCTAACGTCACACCTGTTGCTCTAAAATCAAGGGTAATTTTTAATTACTTGGATAATAAAAGTTTTAAGGGAAATCTCAGTGATAGATACATGAGCTTATTGGAGTTGACAAGGTGCATTACACCAGCGGCATTGAAACTGGCAGGCTGTCAAAGAGCCCATTGGAAAATGATCAGGAAACACGCTAGGGAATACAGTGATGCTCCGAGACAGGGCCAACCTGTATACGGGCCTCCCAAAGTTAATCACACTGGCGCAGGGCAAACACATCAGTCTGCTTTATAAGATAGAGGAGTAACCCTGGAAAATGTTTTTGTCCGGGTAAATGGCAGCTCCAGTTTGTCTCCAGGACTTAATGCTCCTTTGAATTTGGCAGTGAGAGTGAGAAGAGGTTCCAACAGAGCTGTATTACAGTCAATGAATGAACTCCATTCCCGATGTTAAACTAATAGTTGTTGCATTAACCTCCTGGGGTCGACAGTGGCGCCGGTGACGCCAGTTGCCATTTTAATTAGCCTGTTGTTTACTGTAATGGATTCAAAGAAAATTAAGTGAAATGTAGGTGGATCTTTTTTTGTTCTATCATGGCTCTCATTTTCACATCCTTTTGTTTTAATTCTGTCTATCGTTTATGACTTTTATTTATCATAGTAATCACCAAATTCACCCAGCACAGTGGTGATTGATCACAGAGGATGACATTAGGGCAGTTCTCATTTGCATGAGACTCTTCAGTGGGGATATGAGAAGCAGGCAAGAATTATCTTAATTAAAGTGGATGTCATTGGGAAATGTGCACAAACAAGCAATAAAGCCTCCGCCCCCTCTCCAAGACACCAAACAACACTGTCCCTGAGGGCGTCGACAAAAGCTTCACATAAACCTTATCATAAGCCATAGAGACTTCAGATATTCAGTTCAATATAAAAAAGTGTGATGAAGAGTGATGCAGAAAAGGATGCAATATTGCTGATGCAGACTGAGGCTTTTGCCAATATTTTTTCACAGAGTTTTATTCTCTAATAACAACTCCAGAGCCGCATATAAAGTATTTTTTACTTTGATAATCATTGAACATTTCTTGGGCGAATTTGTTTTGGAGAATTAAGTTACTTTCTGTTACTTTGTATAATTTATACATATATTGTGTAATGAACCAAGCAAAATTGCAACTGAACTAGACCGCCAGTTTTCACATATGGAAAACAGCAGAACTTGTTTCATGAAAAAGCTCAACTCAACAACTCAACTCAACTCTTTATTATTTCTCTGTCTGTCTGTCAGCCCATCTGTCTGATTCTTTGCATTCTTTAATGTACTCTTCTGCATTTTTTCCAAATCTCAGTGCTGTTTTCATTCCCTAACTGAACTAGACCGCCAGTTTTCACATATGGAAAACAGCAGAACTTTTTTCATGAAAAAGCTCAACTCAACAACTCAACTCAACTCTTTATTATTTTAATAGAGCATTACTTAAGCTTTCACTGTAAAAACTACTGCGATAGCTTCAGATTCAGTTATATACACATTTAAATTATGATCTGAAGCAGAAACATACATTATTAATGCATTTACTGTCACTATTCCAGAATATTAATAATATTATGCCTATAAGTCCTGCATTGATTCAGTTTTCCAGATATTCCGCGGCTTATAGAAACAAATTAATTTAAAACATACCTGTAAGCACTGGACATCACAAGGTTAAAACTGCACCTTATCTCAGTGTTCCTTCAAAGAAACGTGCTGCACCTGAGACACAGATGACCTAGTATGCACTGATTTTTAGTTGATCGGCAAAAATCACTTTCACAAAAAGTTAAATATAACAGTGTCTTAAGTGCAAGTTTGACCAACTAGAAGTTAGCCAATAAGTAATCAGTCTTATTTTTGGATTTAACTTAAACTAATCTATGCATTTATGTAACTGAAAAAAAAATAAAAAAATTCTTAATTAAAATTCTTAATTTAAAATTAGATGACTAACTTATAAGACCAGTCAAAATCTTTTATACAACTGGCCCCATGTGACGCTAAAGGCTGGAGTAATGACTGCTGAAAATTCAACTCTGAAATGACTGCTGAAAATTCAATTTGACAAAATATTAATATAGAAAACAGTTAGTTTAAATTTAGTGTTGTCAACTCGATTAATCACGATTAATCGATTTGACAGGACTACTTAATTTACAATAATATTTTATACTATTTTTACCAAACAAATGCAGCCTTGGTGAGCATAAGAGACTTTTATTTCCCAAACCCCCCCCCCCCCTTTCTTTCTTTCTTTCTTTCTTTCTTTCTATTTCTATTTAAATATTTATTATATTTCACAGTGTGGTATCAGTTATCTGCTCCAAAATTAAAGGGGTCTTATGATGCAATTTCAAATTTTCTTTTCTCTTTGAAGTGTTACAAGCTGTTCGTGCATAGATAAGCCTAAGTTGCAAAGACCAAAGTCTCAAACCCAAAGAGATATTCTTTATAAAAGTTAAGACTTGTCCATGCCCTCCTAAAACGCCTCGTTTTAACACGGCCCCTCATATCTACGTCACTGTGTGGGAAGATTTGCATAACACCGCCCAAATGTTCACGCAAAGAAGGCGTAACTTTTAATCTCGCTGTAGTATTGTTGCCGCCGCCGCCATGTCGTGGAGACATTGTGTGTTTTGTTGTGAAAGCGAAACTACTTTGTTTGGCTTTCAAAAGAGGACGATATCCGCTTCGTCATGCCCAGAGCTGATCCGTGCTGGTCGCTGAGGAAATACATCAAGTTTGCGCTGTGGATTGCCAGATCGGCTTTCACCATGGACGAAGCGGAGTCCAGCCCGGGGTCGTCACATGTGGTTGCCGCAAGCCCGCCGGACGCTCCTTCGTTGAATCCGCCGGCCGCGCTGATTTTAAGCCCGCCCACCTCTGCTCACTCAAGCCCGCCGTGTGTGACGCTGTGTGTTTCGTTGTGAAAGCTAAATTACTTTGTTTGGCATTCCAAAAGAGGACACAACTAGAAATTAGTGGTTAAGTTGTGTTTACAACACTGTTCCAGAACAGTTCAACCCAAATATTCAGATGTGTGCAGCACATTTCATGGAGGACTGTTTGCTGAATCTGCAGAGTAACATTAGCCTACAATGAGTCTGTGCACAAAGGCTGTTTCTATAAAGTGTGGCAGTTCCAACTTTGCAAGGACAGTCTGGCGCTTCTGACTCACAGCCTGTAAGTACGTTTTTTATATTTAAAGGATTTGCCACTGATAATTCAAACACGAGTTTTGAGCAGTGTAGAGTAGCGCTTGTTGTTTGTCGTTTCTCCGATCACAAATGCAGACATGGTTTTATGTTTACATGGCACGATATGCAATGTGTAAAAAGACAGTATAAGTCATTATAACCAGTAATTATGTCCCCACTGGATGCAACAAATGCCTCATTTGTAATGGGTTTTATTAGTGTGGTCTCATCGCGCCAGGACACGGCATCACAGTATGGTGAGGGGCGTAACATTTCCGTCACACGCTTGAGGTATTCAGTCAATCACAACGCACTGGATAGCTGGCCAATCAGCGTACACCTCGCTTTTCAGAATGATGAGCTTTGTAAAAATCGACGCATTTCAGAAAGGCAGGGCATAGAGGAGAAACAATAATGTACATTTTGTGAAAAATAATGTTATGAAACGCATAAACACATTGCATTACACCAAATACACAACATAATGTTCTTTTTAGCAACATCATATGAACCCTTTAACAAAATATTTGACGTCCATTCTACTTGTGCACTATATTCCAAGTCCAAGTCAGGATAGAACTTTGAGAAGGTGTTGATTGATGGGTTGCTCTGAACTGAGATGAGAATGTTGCAAGAGTGACGTTTGGTGCAAGGACAGATCTTCTACATGTGATTGAAAGAACCCTCTCTGAGCAAATCCCTAAAACAGAGAGGATGTACTGGTTCCCACTCCCTCTGCATGGTATTGTTGTAGCACAGCTGCTTTTGATGATGGTGTCTCCCTTTGCTGCCAGTTGACTCTTATTCGAAGATAATACAAATAGCTCCTAATTTGTGGAACTGACATTATTAATTGCAGGGGGAGAAATATCTCTTCAATTGAATTTGTATCCTCCGATTTCTTGTATGATCCAGACCCTTATTTATAACACCTAGCTAAAGTAATTAAATGAGCCAGAAATTAACCTGGTCAGACAGACTTTTCTCCATTAGTTTTTGCCCTGATTGTCTCAATAATTAAGAAGAATCAATGCCCATGTGCTGTTGATTTTAAAACTCAATGCCTCTGCTGTGTATTAAAAGGCGAATTACAAGTGATTAGGATCAGGTAATTACATTGCCAGTGCATCTTTTTCTTTCTTTGTGCTTGTGAGTAATTGAGTCAGGCTCATTAGACTGAGATAGTCACATGATTTCAGACACAAGAGATGCACATTGCATTAGTGCGTTGCTTTTTCAGTTTCATGCTCTACAGTTGAGAGAACATGGCAGGGTCAGAATTAATCATAGAACTTTAGCGACATAAATTGCTCTTGTGATGTTTAGCCATCTTATGGGATTTGCCACAGATGCTGAACAGAAGTTAGTTCGTTCTTCTTCTCTCCAAATGTTGCTGAAAACATTGCGTTCTTGAGCCAAGTGTGATGTAGACAGTTATTGGCTAATTCATGTGAAACACATCGTCTCACAATAAGACATTAGATGGATAGTTCATATTAGTATTCCAAG
>NW_015506044.1:374824-394848 GCF_001515645.1 Sinocyclocheilus grahami | reverse complement strand
GCACTGGATAGCTGGCCAATCAGCGTACACCTCGCTTTTCAGAATGATGAGCTTTGTAAAAATCGACGCATTTCAGAAAGGCAGGGCATAGAGGAGAAACAATAATGTACATTTTGTGAAAAATAATGTTATGAAACGCATAAACACATTGCATTACACCAAATACACAACATAATGTTCTTTTTAGCAACATCATATGAACCCTTTAACAAAATATTTGACGTCCATTCTACTTGTGCACTATATTCCAAGTCCAAGTCAGGATAGAACTTTGAGAAGGTGTTGATTGATGGGTTGCTCTGAACTGAGATGAGAATGTTGCAAGAGTGACGTTTGGTGCAAGGACAGATCTTCTACATGTGATTGAAAGAACCCTCTCTGAGCAAATCCCTAAAACAGAGAGGATGTACTGGTTCCCACTCCCTCTGCATGGTATTGTTGTAGCACAGCTGCTTTTGATGATGGTGTCTCCCTTTGCTGCCAGTTGACTCTTATTCGAAGATAATACAAATAGCTCCTAATTTGTGGAACTGACATTATTAATTGCAGGGGGAGAAATATCTCTTCAATTGAATTTGTATCCCCTCCTCCGATTTCTTGTATGATCCAGACCCTTATTTATAACACCTAGCTAAAGTAATTAAATGAGCCAGAAATTAACCTGGTCAGACAGACTTTTCTCCATTAGTTTTTGCCCTGATTGTCTCAATAATTAAGAAGAATCAATGCCCATGTGCTGTTGATTTTAAAACTCAATGCCTCTGCTGTGTATTAAAAGGCGAATTACAAGTGATTAGGATCAGGTAATTACATTGCCAGTGCATCTTTTTCTTTCTTTGTGCTTGTGAGTAATTGAGTCAGGCTCATTAGACTGAGATAGTCACATGATTTCAGACACAAGAGATGCACATTGCATTAGTGCGTTGCTTTTTCAGTTTCATGCTCTACAGTTGAGAGAACATGGCAGGGTCAGAATTAATCATAGAACTTTAGCGACATAAATTGCTCTTGTGATGTTTAGCCATCTTATGGGATTTGCCACAGATGCTGAACAGAAGTTAGTTTGTTCTTCTTCTCTCCAAATGTTGCTGAAAACATTGCGTTCTTGAGCCAAGTGTGATGTAGACAGTTATTGGCTAATTCATGTGAAACACATCGTCTCACAATAAGACATTAGATGGATAGTTCATATTAGTATTCCAAGTCATACAACAAATTTGTTTAGAAACTGGCCGTAATTTTACCCAATTAAGAACTATTCACTTTTGTTCCAAATATTATATAATTTTTCCCATCATGCCATTATGCAATGATAAGCACATGCAACCTTGGCAATAGTTTACATAGAATATAGAAAATACTCCACTATATATTTGTATTACACAAAATATCAAATAGAAAATCTTTTAAAGGGGTGGTTCACAGTTTTTTTTTCTAGGCTTGACTGTGTTTATGGGGTGTAGTCTAACTTGTGTTAATGCTTCGTTTAAAAAAAAAAACGCATTATTTTTCACATAATTTACCTTTATTCCACACCGCTCTGTCCCTTCTCTGAGAAACGCGCTGATCATTTCCTGCTTTTATGAAGCCCCTCCCTCAGAAATAGGCGATGGGCTCTGATTGGTTAGCTAGCCCAGTGTGTTGTGATTGGCTAAACCGCCTCTAGTGCGTGTCTAAACGTCTCGCACCTCACCTCAGCGGCATGTGCTCCAGTTGTATTGTAAACAATGGCGTCGTTAATATCGCTTATCAGATGATTGAGAAGCAGAGGGTATTATTGAAGAAGATTGTGCAGAACCTGTGCAAGCACGGCTTTTAATGGTAGGCCTATGTTTTTTATTAATTTTTTGTCTCATACTTTTAGATATGCTGTTATTTGTAAATGCTACTGCTTATGTTAGCTTTTAATATTACGGTTTTATCCTGATTAAAGCTTTAATACAGTACGGCAACTGCACACGCGTCCATGTTTAACGCTTCTCATAGCTATGTGAAAATAAGTGTATAATTGGAACAGTTCATTGTTGGAGCTGAGCTGAATGTGTGAGAGAGAGAGAGATGCAGAGCATGTGCAGAGCAGGGGGACGTGAGGAACAGTATTAAGAACCGTTGCTATAGAACATTGATTTTGAAACTTGTGAATCCATTAGAATCATTAGAAGACAGAATCGCGATTCATATATGAATAGATTTTGACGTGCACCTCTAGTTTTCTCTTCTTCTTCTCTAAAGCAGCGCAGCATGACCTCGCCCCCTTTGCTGCCTTTTCCCGAGGGCGGGGTTTATCTGGGTTTGTTACGTCACAAACCTGTGAAGTAACTTGTTGTAGTCCCTACCAGACGTTTTTGTAGGAAGTAAACTGCCAGAATTTTAAAAGACGATATATCCGTTTGCATTGAACTTTCAGCTTCGTAACTTCGCAGATATTGTTTATTCTCAAACAGCAACATTAACTAACGCAGGGCTTAAAGTTATCCGGCACCATGCCGGATCTCCGGTGTGCAGCGTTTGGCTGCGGGGAAAAAAAAGATAGTTGTCCTACATTTAAAACCTCTTGTTGATATCACATTCGAGTTCATGAGTTTGCCTACCAATGTATGAGAGGAACACAGCTTTCACTCTCAAACAAACTAACATTACTAGCCAATCAGAAGTTTTTGCTCTTATAAACACGAGACGTGCATAATAGTATCCAATTGCAGAGTCGCAGCTGATGAATGGAAAAAAAGCCTGGGTCTCGAGCGCGACACATTAAAAAAGCTGCGAACCGCAATGTTCGAAGATTTCCATCTAGCATCATATTTACATAGAAAAGCTAATTAAAAAAGCAGCGGAGCTTTGTAAACAGCTCAGCGTAATCAAGCCATCTCCATAAGAATGATCTGATATGTATGAGAGGAACACAGCTTTCACTCTCAACCAAACTAACATTACTTTAGTAGCCAATCAGAAGTTTTTGCTCTTATAAACACGAGACGTGCATAATAGTATCCAATTGCAGAGTCGCAGCTGATGAATGGAAAAAAAGCCTGGGTCTCGAGCGCGACACATTAAAAAAGCTGCGAAACGCAATGTTCGAAGATTTCCATCTAGCATCATATTTACATAGAAAAGCTAATTAAAAAAGCAGCGGAGCTTTGTAAACAGCTCAGCGTAATCAAGCCATCTCCATAAGAATGATCTGATTTCCAGAACGAATTTGGTGATCTCTTAACGATAATTTACCAGTAAAGACTGTATGTGTGAAAGGGGCTAAACTCTTCCTCTGCATATGCGGTGAGTTTGGGTTGCTTAACGTTCATCTGGGAAAACTCACTTGATTTGTAACGTAAATCATTTAAACCTATGCCAGCACAGGAGAATACATCAACATATTTCTAAATTTGAATAATATTAAGCTTTGCATAATATCAAAATAAAATTGATTTAAAAGTCGTTGAATCACATGAAACATCACCAGGCCGTTGGCGCCCTCTGTAGGTATTTCTTATAATATAGGCATATTACATTATGTATTCAACAATGTTGTTCAATAAAACCATGTACTTGGTTTTGATACTTTATTTGAGGTCAATTATTATTGCCTCATCGTTACTTTATATATAAATATAGTCATATTAAAGCCTGTTTTTCCACTTAGTTCTATTTGTATTACTAAAAAATGTCAGATTACTCACTTGTCAAAATAATAAGTAGATTACTTGATTAGCAAAATAATAATTAGTTAAGCACTAGAATAGTTAAAACATTTCAAAATACAAGTGCATTGTTTTACTTTTTGTGATTTAAAAGACAAATATTTTGTCATTTGAAAATTTCTTTAAATATGAAAACATTGTCTTGTTCTTGTGAACCAAGTATCTGCATTTTGTCTCACCTTGTGAGCTAAGTGTATTGTCACACCCCTAGTGTCTATGAGCATGATAAAGCTCATAAAGCATCATACATATTTCCAAGTGTATGATATAGCTTTCATTCTTCAGGTCAATCATATATTCATGAAAAAAATCAGTTTGAATAAGGAAAGCGATAACTTTGCCATAGTATCCTTTCAAATGTTAAATTTGCCACAGCAATTGCATTCTTTGCATGTGCTGCACTTTATTTGTACCATTTTGTTTTATTAGTTTATTTCTTAGAATTTGAAAGATAATAACATTGATTGATTAGTGAGATCTGATTTTAGTCCCCCAAAATAGTAGTGCAAGTCCTCAAAAGTCCTGGAATTTTATTTTGCAGTATCTGTACGAACCCTGTTTAAGTTACCAGTTCTTGGACCATTTTAATGTTTTTGTTGTTGTTAATTGAACTGAACTGTAGTTTTCTGTAGTAAACTGTCGTTGTATATTTCCTATTTTATATTAATGTCCTAGTATTTAATTTACCATTATTTCTTTTAAACAAAACAATTTAAGAAATGTCATGTTTTAGATTGTAGGTCATATTGGACATGTCAAGGACAAAGCTAACCAGCAAAACTTGATATCAAAAGCATCCTTTTGTATTGTAGTGAGTACATTTTCTTGGTATTGCTGTTTCAAATATCCCACCATCATCTGTAGTCTGAGCCTGTCAGGGGCTAATGGCAATGGCAGATACGTTACTAGTTAGTTTGTTTTTTTGTTTGCCAAATAACACTGTGTATGTGTCTGCCCCCACAACCCCCAACCCCCAGAAAAAAGTTCAGGCTCAGGATTTTATTTATTTATTTATTTTTTTTGCTTTAACCCCTGATAAAGTAAAAAAAGTGAAATCGCAATCAACCACCCCTTTAATATGTTATATATTTCATGATATATTTCAAATATATTATTTTGCATTATTATTATTATTATTATTATTATTATCATTATTATAAAATGTTGGTTACGGTGATTACAATTAGTTCAGTATTGTGTATTTCCATGCATTTTTTTTTATTTAATAAATATTTAGTTTAGTTATTAATATAGGTTCCATATTTTTAGGTTAAATAAATCTCTGTATCAGCATGTAGTCCATGGACCTTGAAGACTTCTTTAAGTATCCTAATGAGTCTTCAATATGACATGGTACATTTAATTTAAGCATAATTTTAAGTCTCCCCAAAGACAAAATCTAAATGAATGCAGAACGGCACAACATGTTTAATGGATCTCGTCTGTTTCCTGCCCAATAAATCCATGTAACATGACATTGGTTAGTGAAGTATTTATTATGTTCTCTGTAGACTATTGCCAAGGTTCACCTGTCTGTGAACCTGCAATGCTGAGAGTCCCAGTGAGAGCACAATGTTGATTATCTAAGTGCATCTTTATTTAGTTGAATACAATTATAAGTATAAAAACTTCAGAATAAAATTAGGAACCTCACTGCACATATCGTCAACCTCTTGCTCTCAGAGACTCCCAGTATTACAGAACTATATAGTTGCATTCATCCACATTTAATCTAGTTATACATTTGTAGAGTATGGCGATAATAGCATCAGTTTGACATCGATTTGTCAAAGACATAATTGATTACCCTTTATTTCATTTTCAGACTCACACATGAGCGGCTAATGATCAATCTGATCGATTAAAGGGTCAGAGTGTGGGTCTTCATGTGGGTCTTATTAGATTTAGGCTGGTCTGGTATAATACTGTCTCCTCCCTGTCTGGAGTCTTGATTGTGTCCTGATGTGTACTTGAAGAATGTGAATGAAGGAGAGGATAAAGGAGGAGTCTTTTAGTGTATGGGAAAAAAATGGGAGTACATGCAATAGTCATTTACTGGCAGCAAGAAAGTCTGTGTGCAGCACGCTTCAGTGATTTTCACTCTCTCTCTGGAGAATGGTGGAATCAGCAGGGAATAGTGTTGGAATGCTTTGGTAATGCATTTTTACCTACTACTTTCCTTTATATAACTCACTGCAGTGAATACATGAGAACAGTGTTTCGCAGTTTTTTTTCTTCTATGTAACTATGTAAATATATTTTCATATCATATGATCATCAACACCTACGGAAGCCCTGAACCGCATGGTGGGAAAAAAAAGAAAGAAAACTTATGGTGGTGTAAAAAATAAAAAATAAAACGTATCTCGTTATTTCGACATAATAACTCGTTTCTTTCTTTCTTTCTTTCTTTCTTTCTTTCTTTCTTTCTTTCTTTCTTTCTTTCTTTCTTTCTTTTTCTTTCTTTCTTTCTTTCTTTCACTTGAACACACACAGAATACATTTCTTTCTTTCTTTCTTTCTTTCTTTCTTTCTTTCTTTCTTTCTTTCTTTCTTTCTTTCTTTCTTTCTTTCTTTTTCTTTCTTTCTTTCTTTCTTTCACTTGAACACACACAGAATACATTTCTTTCTTTCTCTTTCTTTCTTTCTTCCTTCCCTTTCACTTGAACACGCACAGAATACCTTTCTTTCTTTCTTTCTTTTTCTTTCTTTCTTTCTTTCTTTCACTTGAACACACACAGAATACATTTCTTTCTTTCTTTCTTTCTTTCTTTCTTTCTTTCTTTCTTTCTTTCTTTCTTTCTTTCTTTCTTTCTTTCTTTCTTTCTTTCTTTCTTTCTTTCTTTCTTTCTTTCTTTCTTTCTTTCTTTCTTTCTTTCTTTCTTTCTTTCTTTCTTTCTTTCTTTCTTTCTTTCTTTCTTTCTTTCTTTCTTTCTTTCTTTCTCTCTCTCTATCTCTCTCTCTCTTTCTTTCTTTCTTTCAACTTGAACAGAGAATACATCATTCTTCCCCACTCGTTCTTCTCTTCTTTTTTCGTTATTTTTATTTAATTACTTTCTTTCATTCTGTTCACTCAGACACATAATCATTTTCTTCCGTTCTTCCTTCCTTCCTTCCTTCCTTTCTTGAATAAAAGTTCAAAGGCTGAAACTAAACTAGGCTTGAACTGTTGCCTCACTGTTTGCCTGAGACTCAGTCAAGATTAGTTTCCCCAAGATCATGCCCATGAATGTCAGCTTTGGAGAGAATAGGTCAATAACCCTATCACCCTCAGGGGGACTGGCCTGTCCAGCAGAGACATTTAAAGAGAGAGATTTGAGTTCAAGAGAGGGAAAGGCAGGGAGACAAATGATGTTTGGAGACACTTAAGCAGTTTTCTACAACACAGGATTGATGCAGCTATTTGAAAAAGCTCAGGCAAAATTTCCACTTGGCAGCGCATTGCATGTAATCAGATTGTTCTTCTTAACAGGTAGGAAGTGCCTTCTTGGCCATTTTTACCCAGTAATTAGGCCTACCCTATAATTCAGCGTTAAATCAATGCATTGTTTGTTTGGTCTTGGTTTTTCCAGCAGAACTCCACTCATGTCGTACTCAACCGTATTATCCCAACTCCCATATTTTGATTCTAGTTTATCTTTCTTGAGATCCGCTTCTGTAATTTGTAGTTCTCACACATCACCAGCAATTCCAAAAAGCTGCATTCAAGTTCTGAGCCACCCGACCCTCTTCTTGTTTTCAACCAGCTGAAAGTGTTCAAGTCATGGCCCATTCCTGAGATTGTGCTGAAAAACACTGATTGACGTTCGTGACTGAGCAACACTTTGGTGAAAACCCAGCTTGCAGGTGAGGTACACAATACTTTTAACACCAAAATTGACAAAATTCTTATCAGGATTTATAATACTACCACACTAGTTCACATTCACATCACACCATAGTTTATCATGATGAAGTCTTAATAACCCAACTTTCACAATCAACCTGAGTCTGCTTAATGTATTGTGTAAAAATGGAAAAGACCTTTCATTTTTAGACCTTTCCAACCTTTCCAAATTCACAAAGTAATTATTGACAGTAAAAAATTACAACCGGATATGTAAAATATAAGAATTATATCCTTAAATATAAACCGGCTCTTAATATGTAGATGGCGGTACAGTGTCAGCTCAAGGTGAAGTTAATATCAGATTCATATACTCCTAACTAGTTCCCATTCTTTGACATGTAATGGCAGAAATGCCTCATTCCTGTGCCATTGTCTGTGTGTTTATAGGCAAAGGATGGTTGAATCTTATTATGCATCTCCTCGTAAAGTAAGTGCTATCCATTATTTCTGTGCACCAGCCACTGGACGTGATAGTGGATGGAACGGTCTCATTGCTCCTATCAGATGAAGCGGGATAATTAGAAACTCAGTGGTGTGTTTAATCGGGCAAATAAAAAAACTTTACCACTCGCTGTGCTACCACTTTTCATCCGGCCCGCGTGCCAGAGCGCTTCATCTTTCCCTCCGTCTCGTGCTTTCGCTTGCCTAGAGAGTCGTGGAGGAAGTGAGAAGACGTCTAGGGTTGTGGCAAATAACCCGGGTGCGGAAGAACTTGGGTGAATGAGTAATGAAGCGTGCTGATTGGATATTAAGTGTCACCTCATTCTTATCAACAAACAGATTACTTTAATAATAGCTCATGTTTCTTTGGTTTTACTCCTAGTGTTGTTTAATTAGAAAATAAACTTGTAGAGGTGTGCTGACTTTGATGACGTTTGTTGTTGGCCCCCAGGAAGTAATTAAAGTGCAAGTTTGGTGAATTCGGTCTTGCTAGGTGGAGTATTCTCCTCTTGAAGACAGTTTTAATTCTGTTTATGAGCATCATAAAGTCCTCTTGGCGCACGCTGCATGGTACACTCGTTAAAGTGAAATGGCCTGCTCTTAACACAGGGCTCTCTCTGCATCACTGCAGCGGTCAGTTATACAGAGACCTCTCCTGCTCACTCACGCAATGTTCTATTAAAGCTCTACCTCAAGGGTTCTTGTATGTCTTTTTTTAGATAATGATTATTATCATTATTATTATTTACCAACATAAAGAGTCTTTCTGCACTTTTGTGGTACAAGTCGTAGTTTTGGCAAAAATAATATGAATGAGAAAGTCATCATACATGATGAAGTCATATGAGTTTGCAGCAACATGAGGGTGAGTAGATGAAAATGTTTTTATTTTATTTTATTTATTTTATTTTTTATTTTGAGTGTGTGATTTCTCTTTAGATGAACCACAGCCACACATAATACTTAAAATCTCACATTTAAAGGGATTTAACTCAACCAATAAATAAATAAAATAAAAATTCTGTCATCATTAATCATTTCGAACATTTGTTCCTTAAAGGGTTAGTTTACCCAAAAATGAAAATTAGGCTGTGTTTTACTCACCCCTGAGGCATCCTAGGTGTATATGACTTTCTTCTTTCAGACAAATCCAGTCGGAGTTCTATTAAAAATTGTCTTTGATCTTTCAAGCTGTTTAATGCCACCCAGCGGGTGTTGCATTGCTTCTGTCCAAAAGAACTTAAATAAAAATCGCCCATCCATAAAAAAAAGTGTCTCATATGGCTCCGGGGGGTGAACAAAGGCCTTCTGTAGCGAATCTTTGCGTTTTTGTAAGAAGAATATCCATATTCAAAATGTAATTATCACTTGAATCTAGCTTGCGCTCACTGTTGTAAACAGAAGCAGTTCAGGAACGTATGAGGTCGGCTTTGCGCATGCGCCGCTCAGAAGTGACGCACGCGGAAATGCAGGGGAGATAAAAACAAAACTACGGTCAAGAATTAGAAGTACAAAATGAGGATTTGTAAAGAAGAATGTTAGAGGATTTTGATATAAGCCCAGAGGAGACTGGTTTTCCTTTGCTAAAGTAAGGAAACTTTGCTTCCTTTGCTCCTGTTAACAAACGTTGGTTTTCACGAGACTCACCGGCGCATGCACAACGCTGAACTCATACGTCATCCGCCGGAGCTGCTTCCGTTTACAACAGTGAGTGCAAGCTACATTAAAGTGATTATTACGTTTTGAATATGGATATTTTTCTTACAAAAACTCATCGATTCGCTACAGAAGGCCTTTGTTCACCCCCCGGAGCCGTGTGAAACACTTTTTTTTTATGGATGGGCGATTTTTATTTAAGTTCTTTTGGACAGAAGCATGCAACACCCGCTGAGTGGCATTAAACTGCTTGAAAGATCAAAGACAATTTTTTGTATAACTATATATTCGTCTGAAAGAAGAAAGTCATATACACCTAGGATGTAACCTAGGACTCACTGGGGGTGAGTAAAACGCAGCCTAATTTTCATTTTTGGGTGAACTAACCCTTTAAAACACATAAGGAGAGATTGTTAAGAATGAACTGGTTGCTAAATTTTTGTGCTAAGAAAGAAAGTCAAGTGAGTTTGGAACAGCTTGAAAGTTAGTACATTTTTCTTGAAATCTTAGGTAGTCTGGTTGTTTTTAAGAGGCTTAAGAGTTTAAAAGCTCAAAAAGAGGTCATCAGTGTTTCTCATTATGGCAGAATGTTTCCCGGTAAAAAAAATAGCTCACCCAAAAGTGAAAATTCACTGAAAATTTACTCACCCTCAGACCATCCAAGATGTAGATAAGTTTATTTCTTCATTGGAACAAATCTGAAGCAATTTAGCATTACATCACTTGATCCTCTGGAGTGAATGGGTGCCGTCAGAATGAGAGTTCAAACATCTTATAAAAACATCCCAATAATCCACAAGTAATCCACATGAAAAGAAAACACATCCATCAAGGCATTTTTTTAAACTTTAAACCGTTGCTTACAAAATCCATAATGAAAATTCCCTCCAACACCTGTCATCTTCTCACATCAAAATATTCCTTTAGAACTGTTTTGGACTGTTTTCATTTGTAAACATTGCTTGATCTGTGCATATTTCTCTCCTGATTCAGACAAGATGACCTTTTTTACTGGAGAAAACAATATTTTAGGCAGAGGACTCACATTTTAGATAGAATCAATGCTTTGAAGTTAAACACATCTGTTTTGACTCTCATTGTTTTGGCACCCATTTACTGCAGAGGATCACTGGTGAATGATATAATGCTAAATTTCTCCAAATCTTTTCCTATGAAGAATGAACAAACTTATACACCTTGGGTGGCCTAAGGTGAATACATTTCAAGTTTTTTTTTTTTAAGGAATAGTTCAGCCAAAAATGTTTGTGTGTGTGTGTATGTGTGTGTGTGTGTAATTTTCCCTTAAAAATAAAGAGCTGAAGATTTCCCCTTTAAACAGACACTGTACAATTTCTGAGTTTGGGAGTGTGACTGAAACTTTATGTCAGCTCTATAAACAGGCAGGAGGGAAGAGTAATAACTCGAGGGATTTGTGACAAGCCATTTTTCGGAGGCACCCCACAAGGCCCCAATTCAAAGCGCAGTCAGAGAGAGCAGGAGGAGAGCGGGTACTGATGGGAGATGAGCAGACTCTTATTACCACCGCACAGCCTTCCTGGCTAAGAGACAGTGAAGGAGGCAGGCTGAAGAATAGTTATGTCAGATGGATACAAGGTCTCTAAATGGAGGAGGCACCTTTGTACAGCCATGCGCCTTTGTGTGTGCGAGAGTAAGTGTGGCGGGATAAGTGAGGATAGTGCTCTGCTGTCCTCTGGTGATATTCAGGTTGGTCTCATTATGTAGGTAATTCCTTTGGCACATCTCTGGCGTAATGGGAGATGATGGTAATGATGTTTTAATGGCCGGCGCTGTACCCGGTGGCGAGATTCTAATACACGCTTTGCTTCTGCCACTCGCCAAGAATCAAGATTAATAGAAACGAACAGCCATTATATTTACATGAGAAATCAAATCTGAGCGCTGCTGATCTGGGCCTCTGTCAGTCTTTCTCGCTCCACGGGTCTGTTCTTTTGTCTGCTCTTTCCGCCTCTTCACTCTAATCCACATTTTTGAAAGGAGCCTGCGAATCGGATTTCATCTATTGGCTTTTGGTTTCAGTGGCTGAGAGGAAAGCTCGGGTCCAGCTTGAGTGGCTAAGCGGGCCTGGAGATCCTCCCCACGGCGGAAGGAGGAGGAATGCAGCTCGTGAACACAACGAGGTCATTCTAGGGACTCTGTGTTTGTTTTTGGCTGCTTATAATCCAGTGGATGATCTCTCCATCAGTGCCACTGGTTAGAGTAGGGCCAGTGCTGCCGGGCTAAATGTTATAAATAAATGATTGGAGGTGGGTGACAATGAAAAACTGTGGGAACACAGAGGACCTTCTTACTTTGGTTAAGGGGATTTGCTGGGATTATCTTGACATTTAAATGAGTAGGAAAATAACTGTATGTGATTTAATCTTCAAGCTGTTGGCAATGTCAAGAGCACAACTGAATACCCCAAAGTATCATGCTTATGTCTGACTAGCATCATAAAGATTTGTTTTGGATTATGTAAGATTTTATTTGTTTGTTTGTTCATTCCTCAATTGTGTTGTATTGATTGATTTATTGATTCATTCATTCATTCAGTTTTTACTTATTTGTAAGTCACTTTGGATAAAAGCCACATTTTTTATTTTATTTTATTTTATTTTATTTTATTTTATTTTATTCCCGGTCTATATTCGCTAAATATATTTCAGACACAAAGTAATTGTGTATTGAGATCTTAAACCAGCCTAAGATGATTTGCTGGTCTTTGCTGGTCTCTCAGCTTGGTTCTCCTTGATTTTAGAGGGCTTTGGGGCACGTTTTAGCTGGTCAGGCTGGACAAAGCAGCTGGCTGCCCAGACAAACACCAGCTGGGAGTCTGGCTAGACCACCTGAAGACTAGTGAACCGCCTTATGCCGTTGTAAGCTTTTTTTCTTCTACTTCTTTACTGAACTGCAATAATGGCTGCTGATAATTCAGCTTGGTCATCACAGGAATAAATGACATTTTAAAATATATTATAATGTAAAACTGTTTTTTTTAATTGTAATAATTGTTCACAATATTACAGTTTTTCTGTATGTATTTTTGATCAAATAAATGCATCCTTTATGAAAATAAGAGACTTTTACTTTTATTAAAAAAAAAAAAAATCTAACTTTTGACTCGTATCTTGCCTTCACTATGACAAAAATCTAAAATATATCACTTTATATTACCAACGGCATGTCAAACAGAAACATTAAGACATGTATTCCAAGCGAGCTCCAAGTGTTTTTTCGTTTTGTTCTGGATCTGTTTGTGGAAGAGAAGGTAATTAGCAGGTTGCTTTGATAGGATGACATCAGTCTGACTGACTCACTTGAGCGTGTGGGGTGTGTCGTCTCAGTGGATCCTATATTGAATTATTCAGTCCATGTTATGGCCACTCATTACAGAGATGTCATTACCTCTTCTGTGTTTTCAGGACAGCTATTGCATTATCATAATAATCAATTTCACTGACTGCAGGGCTATCTGAGCAGGGACTAAGAATGTGTGTGTGTGTGTGTGTCTGTATAGGGCATCGTAACTGCCTGGGTGTACTGATTCATTAAGGATATTTGTCTTACTAGTGTAGAAGTGCGCACATGGCTTGTGCATGCAGGTTTGTGTGTGCTGTGTGTTTGTATGTGTCCGGGGAGAGGTCTTTCTTGACTCAGTAAAATTTGCAGTTTTCCTGAAGTCAAGCTTTGGCAGCCTCCCTTTCCATTTAATTAGAGCGAAAGCATCTGCATTGGGGTTCTGACCTCAGAAAAGGAAGGCGGAGCGGGAGGCAGAAAAGGAGGGAGTGATACAAAGAGAGACAGTCAAAGGCAGACTGATAGACTGACATGTATGAAACAGGATTTTCTCAGTGGGGAACGTCTCTAGGTTACGTATGTAACCATGGTTCCCCGAGGGAACGAGACGCTGCGTCTCTTTGCCATACTCCCTGCATCCCTGCAGGCGCTACTTCATCGAAGCTGGTTTGCGCCCGGCCGGATGTGCCTTTATGCTTTCTGGTGCTTACGTCACCCTGCTCGTGACGTCTCGCTACTCCATTGGACGGATTTGACACGTGCTTCAGAACGCGGTCACGCAAGGGCGTTCCCAAAGCGACTCGACGCAGCGTCTCGTTCCCTCGGGGAACCATGGTTACATACGTAACCTAGAGACGTTTCTCAGTTATACTGGTCACCTTATGATGAATTTAGTTCACTAATAATTGTGTACATGTACTTCTGTGCACAGAAAAGGTTCTCAGGCAAAAATTGCCAATGGGTTGATGCCTGGTGTGTGAATAATACCCATTAGTTACATTTGTGATGTTTGTGTATGTGGTTTAAATTTTGAGCATAAATACTCTTCTTCCTGTACATGTCTTGGCCGGGATTTCTAAATTGCTTAAAATGTCTGGGTTTTAGCCTTTTTTTTTTTTTTTTTCTATTAAAATGCTCTCTACGGTCCTCATACATTATATGTACGGGTATTTGCATTGCTTTGACCGTTCTCTGTAATTCCCATCTTCTCACACACCATGATTGGTTGATTAAGTACAATGCCTGCATTCTATTGGCCAAACTACTTTTCAGTCTTTACCTGTGTATGAAAACAATTGGAAAACAAAGCCAAAATATGGACATTTAGGCAGTTTAGAAATCCTATGTTTTCCCCCTAGTAAAATTATTTTTAAATTTAAGAATGTTGAGTAATTGTTATTAATTATATAGTTTATTAAGTTTATTTATTTAAAAATAAATAAATAAATAAATAATATACATTTAAATATACTGTATAAATTAAACAAATCTGGTTAAAATACCTGGGTATTACCATCTGATACTGTAGCATGGTATCACTTTAGTAAGTTTTGTAAAGGATTAAGCACATGGTTTGAGAACTTCCTTTTTTCTCATTGTATAACTTTGCTTTTATATAGCAGAGAGGCGTTTTTATGACTCAACATTCTGCTCTTCAAAAGAGATCAAAAGTTGTTGTTTTTTATGTTCACAATTTAGGCAAAAGCTAAAATGCACAACTCACTTATATAAGAATAGTCATGGGAGGGCACAGACTTTTCTGTGGGGTAAATGTTTTTATGGAAGCGATAATCTTCTAAACTGCAAAAACTGACAGCAGAAATTTGCTTACCAATACATTTATAAACTTGATATAAACTTACCAAGAGGTCAAGGTTTGGCTGGTTAGACCCTGTTAATCCTTGTGACCAATATTGTTAAATTAAATTACATTACATTACATTATTAAATTAAATTATTAAATTACTACTATTAAATTACTACTACTACTAAAAAAATACTTTAATTTAATTTAATAATTTTTTATTGATTGGTCACATGGAATTTATGGTGGTCATTCACTCATAATGTTCTGTGGTTCCATTAACAAAGTTGCCATACTTCAACTAATGTAATTGACATTGCAATAAATTGGATTGATAATTGATGATTGTCTCCAGACATCCTTGGTCATTACATACTGTATGTTTAGAAAAACTTTGCTTCTGTTTTACAAGAGAGTGAAAATCTATGGGCATGTGGCTGATAGATTTTTAGTAGTGGACTTTTTATTCTACTGATGCACTGAATTAGATATAAAAGTCCCTATGGAGTACCTGTGACTGTTATTAGTGCTGTTGGCTGTAATTACAGCACATGTGCTTTTACAGGCTCTACACAAGCTGTTATTCTGATCGTAATTAAACTCTCTCTCTCTGCCATCTCTTTATTTTTCTCTTTCTAGTCTCTTCATTCTGTCCCTTGTGGTATTGTTCTGGGTGAGGGCTGAAGGTTAAATTAGGTGGCTTCGGTGAGGATCTTTCAATGTCATCCATTTTTAACCCCTACTTCCCATCCTGGGCTGGTTTCAACAGATTCCATGATGGACCAAGGCAACAACACAGCTGTGAGGACGAGTACATCAGACTTATTACTGTGTTCTCTCAATCCAGCCTGTATTCTGTCAGGTACGGCAGCAGCGTGACGGCATCGCCTCAGACAGGCACAGATGCCCTGAGGGGGATTGTATGCCAGTCAGAGGGTAAAACATCCTTGACAGAGGAAATGTCCTTGTGTAAACAAAAGAATAAATCAATAAATAAATTCATATATAGATAAACTGACATTTGTGCTATAAGGTAATGTATTCCATGCTGAATTGAATACCTTGGAAGGTTCTTAAAGAGATAGTTCACTGAAAAATCAAAAATAAATTTCACTCTTTTTTTTCTCATACAACAGCTGCTCACAGTTAGCTGCTCTGTCAAGCTCCAAAATGCACCATACAAGTACCAACATTTGTGTGTGTGTGTGCGCACATTGGTTTTCTTGAAATTGAAATTGAAATAATATACCACTATTATTATTATTACCAGATCAAAAAGTTCAAACAAACTATAAATATAATTAATAATATAAATAATTTATATAATTAATGTAAATTACAAAGTACAATACAGTCTATATAAAATAATAATAAGAAGAAGGATATTTTATTATGTTTTATTTTATATTTAACATATTATTATTTTAGAATGATTTTTCATGGATCATTTTAAATTACTTGAATACATTCAAATAGAAAACAGTTATTTTTAAATTGTAATAATATTTTGCAATATTGATGTTTTACTGTTTTTTAATCAAATGAATGTAGCCTTGGTGAGTATACATACAAATAATTATTCAAATTTTTCAATAGTGTATACAACATTTCCATGTACTTCCAGGAAACACCTCTCAATAATCACAATGTATACTTTCATTGATAAAAAATAATTATCATCCATTAGTTGAGTTTTAAAAAAAAATTTTTTTATCGGTACCCATCTGTGGTTTCAATTTACACTTTAGTTTATAATTGTATGTTACTTTGTCTATCTGGTCCTTATAAAAAGCTATCAAATAGCTTCTGAAAATGTAGAATATTGTTCACAAGTCATATGGAAGTTCACAAGTCGTACTCTATCGCATACCTTGTCAGTATCATGCGCTCGCTTAGCACTTTGTTGTGATAAACAGTAAAGTGTGTTCAGCTGAATTCAATTTCCGTTTTGTCAAACGGTATAAAAAAGTTTAGTATACCATAGCAGCGGTCACGGCAGCCCTCATGTGAAGACCTCCTCGTGTGAAGACCGAAGAGTGTAAAGACCATCGACTCTACCGTGTGACTCCACGGAGTAGGGACACCGGCAAGGGACATAAGTATCGCTTTTGATTCGTCCTCTTTTCTACACCTTGCTTCAGTTCTGTTTCAGTTTTTTCATGGCCAACTCTTACTATGTTTCCATATCCCTACTATTACTACCACTCACAAACCATGCATCACACACTATAGGCAGCGAATTTCTAACAACCTGCACACTTTGCCTATGTCTGCTAATACACTACTTTTTTTTCTATTGGTCTATGGAATTGTCAGTCTGCAGTAAACAAAGAAGATTTCATTACATCTATTTCTAGTCATTTAAGACTAAACCTCATGGCACTGACAGAGACATGGATCAAACCAGAGGACACTGCTACTCCCGCTGCACTCTCCAATAATTTCACATTTTCCCACACTCCCCGTCTGACTGGAAGAGCTGGAGGTACTGGTCTGCTTATCTCTAATGATTGGAAATGTATTCCTTTACCTTCTCTGGGTATGAACAGCTAATTTGAATCACATTCAGTCCACTATTACCCACCCTTTTAAAATCCATTTTGTAGTTGTTTATCGACCCCCAGGACAACAAGGTAACTTCTTGGATGAGTTAGATGTGCAGCTCTCAACCTTTCCTGAGGACGGTACTCCCCGAGTTATGCTTGGAGACTTCAACATCCACCTAGATAAACCTCAGGCTGCAGACTTCCACACTCTGCTTGCCTCTTTTGATCTCAAGAGAGTGTTAACTACGGCTACTCACAAATCAGGCAACCAACTGGACCTTATTTACACACGACACTCCTCCACTGATCATGTCCAGGTTACTTCACTGCACACCTCGGATCACTTCCTCCTCACTCTTAATGGTGCAATAGGTGATTGTCTTCAGAAACATTTTTTGTTATGCTGGTTGAAAGTCTCTTCACATCCCGATAGCAAGCATTAAGTTAAGTGGTCTAAATTTATTTATCTGTATTTATATATTCTGTGGAAGGCATAGGACCAAGAAATGTTCCTCCAATCAAAACGCTCAGTCCGAGCGTTTCAATTGGCTTTCCTACCTGCCTGTCAGCGTATGTATTAGCATACCTCTGCGCACCCGGTTCGCGCAGACAGGATACGTCATCAACGCGTTCACGCACGCTGTGCAGACAGAGCGAAAATGGCAGACAAACATCAACAACCCGATCTTCATTCCTGGTATTGTAGTACTTTTACTTCTCACCGGTGAACGACACATGATGTAGGCAGCCCAGCGGTTCCCAATTCCAGTCCTCGCGCATGTATTTTGCATGTCTCGCCTAGTTAACTCACCCGATTCAGATAACCAGCTCGTTAGAAGAGAGCTACGTGCATGAACTGTGCTCCGATCGATATAATAACACAGTGTTCATTGCTCCGTACTCCCTGAGCAGGGGAAATCCGTTGAAGTTTACTTAACTTCGGAACATGGGCTGGAATAATGTTGTCTCTGGTATTCTGGTCTGTGAGCATATATGCGTTCAGGGGGCATGGCTTTGGATGGCGATTGCAGGGAGGGTGGGACGTTCGCTTTCAGTGCTATCAGGCTAAAGTAAGCATTTTCCAAGATCTCCTACTGCACCTTTAACCTCAACATGGTTCCTGACATAACACATTCCCCTCCACATGCCTTCTTTCGACGCAACCAACGCTCACTCTCACCCTCCCGGCTATCTGCTATGGTTTCATCTTCGCTTCCTCCCCCTAAACAGTTAGCATCTCTTGATGCTAACAGTGCTACTGATACTTTCTGCCCCTTGTCTTCCAGGCCAGCCCATACCACCCCTTCTGCCCCTTGGCTGTCTGATGTTCTCCGCGAACATCTTTCTAAGTTCAGGGCTGCTGAAAAGGTGTGGCACAAATCAAAAAATCCTACTGACATTAATGTGTATCAGTCACTCCTCTCTTCCTTCTCTGCTAATGTCTCCACTGATAAAATTACATACTATCATAACAAAATTAACAACTTGTCTAACTCTCGCACGCTCTAAAAAAATTTTCTCCCTCCTTTGTCCTCCTCCTCCCCCTCCTCCATCAACTCTAACAGCATAACTCCTTCAAAAACAGCCAGAAACCTTGGAGTTGTAATTGATGATCAGCTGACCTTCTCAGACCACATTGCTAAAACTGCGCGGTCCTGCAGATTTGCTTTATTCAACATCAAGAAGATCAGGCCCTTTCTTTCAGAACATGCTTTACAACTTCTTGTTCAAACTCTTGTTCTGTCCAGGCTGGACTATTGCAATGCTCTCTTGGCAGGTCTTCCAGCCAGTTCTATCAAACCTTTATAATTAATCCAGAACACGGCAGCAAAATACATTTTTAATGTTTGCCTACAAAACCACCACTGGCTCTGCATCCCTTTACCTAAATTTATTACTTCAGACTTATGTGCCTTCTAGAAGCTTACGTTCTGCAAGTGAACGTTGCTTTATTGTGCCATCCCAAAGAGGCACAAAATCACTTTCACGGACTTTTAAATTAAATGTTCCCTCCTGGTGGAATGACCTGCCCAAAAAGGCCTCTAACACTAGCTTGCTCTATTCTTTTTCTATTCTATCTTTTCTTTTTATTTATTATATAATAAAAAAAAAAAACTTTGGATAAAAGCATCTGCTAAATAAATGACTAAATGTAAATGTACATGTATATGGTCTACTTAAATGGTGGCTTATTTCATATTATTTCAGGAGATTGAAAGACATAGTCACTATAAACTGTCATTGAATAGAGTTGAGTCAGAAGTTATCCTATTCTGTTCAACTGAAAAGAATAATGGTTTAAAATGCAGTGAGAGAAATTATAACTGAATATTCATTATGGGGTCAACTATTACTTTAAAATCAATAAGCATATTTGGAATGGACACCATGAATATACAGAAAGAGTACGTTTTTCAGTACAGCTAGTCATGTTTCCTCTTTCCTGCTCAAGGCATTTTCACACTAAATGGAGTATTGACTTTATTAGGCATCATAAAAAGTGGTTTAATTCAATGGTTAAAAAGCCAAAACTCATTAAAGCCACATGACTGTGATATGAGAGTGAATTACAGATTATGGAGTATCATTGCTTTTATGAATCTTACTAACCAACTTTATTTGTGCCTAAAAAGTAATTAGTCAGCCACCAATTGTGCAAGTTCTCCCACTTA
>NW_015506044.1:367098-374789 GCF_001515645.1 Sinocyclocheilus grahami | reverse complement strand
TCTGTTTGCTGTGACTTTGCTTGTTTTGTTCACGTTTAATAAATTGCCATCTAACCTCACATTTGAATCCATCTTGTAAGGATCCACCCGCCAGCCCAAAAAGCGGAATCCAGCGGCCTGGTCGAAGGTTTAATGCGTATTCAGTCTTTTACTTGCGCTTCTGAATTTATCAGGACTTAGTTTCCATTTTGTCTAGCTCCGTTTTCAATCTGACTCCAATTTCACGTGATCATTAAATTTAGGCAATATTTCTAATCAAAAGCTGATCACAGATATCGATTGTTTATTAATTTAGATATTTGAGTATTCTGTAAATCCCATACTTTCAATTATTCGTTCATCAGGGACCCAATGCCGCTCAGAGATACGCGCCCCGGGTTTGCGGTAAACTCACGGACGCAAACTAGCCAGTCTGATATTAGTCAGAGGGTGTAATAAGTTAACTAATACCTTTTTGTCGGTTGCCTACTGCTCACTCATACAAAAAGTGTATTTGATTTAGCCACTTCCATACATCTTGCTAAGTCAGTGATAGACAGAAATCAAAAGGTCTTCAGATGAAGTGCCTACTGCTCCTTTCATTCATGCGCCTTTAGTTTGTACTATCCTGGACACAGATTTACGGTAGCATTAGCCTCCTATGATTTACTGGTCATAATTAATTCAAGAAAAGTTCAGAATAAATCAAATATAACAATTTATTATTAGTCAGGTAAAATTGTATCATGCCAATTACATAATGAAACAATTAGAAGCCAATTTAGAAAGGATAATGCATTATTAGTCTTGTATCATGCCAATTACATAATGAAACAATTAGAAGCCAATTTAGAAAGGATAATGCAATTGTGAAACAGTGAAACATCGCGTGGCAACATGGTTTACTGTAGCTATATTGAAAATAGCCAAGTGTTCCATGCAGGAGACAAACGAATTTTACATAGTCACACATGTAACAGTTATCCTAATTTAACACAAGACACACGGTCTAAAATGCATAGCATCAACAACCTTTTACCTAAGTATTTCAAAGAACACTTACAGCAAAGTAATCATGTGTTTTTAAAGAATAAACTCAACTAGCCTATGTGCACATGTAGTAGCACAAACAACTATACAGTGTGCTCTATGCACACAATGTGTTTAACACAATTACATTTTTGAATCGTACCTGACAGCAGAGAGACACACAGCAGTGAGAGTTCTGGTGCAGAGCTCCAGAGACTCTCACACACTGCATGGGGGTTTTTCTGACTACAGAATCCCAAAGACTGATTTGCAACATTCCCTTAAATACTACCAGAACAAAAACAAAGAAATCTTTAAATCAGTTGTAAAAACATAAAAGACCTTTAGGTCTTTTAGGTTCCCGTGCTCCAAGGTTGCACCTGGCTGGAGCTAGATAAACATTCCCACAGGCCTAAAGGGGGACACTCCCCCTTCTCAGCAGAACATAATTCTACAAAGGTTTTGAATCTTTCTCACAATATAAATGACTACTTTGAAATTAAAACCAATTTACCAATCGCACAAAGACCTTTAAAATGACACTAAACATGAAGGGGAAAAACAACAGGTTCACAAGATACATGATATGTGGGATATGCGTATTCTTAATGAACTTTGGGTGAAACCTTTTGGGGGGAAAGAGGGAGAGGCAGAGAGGCCAGGGGGAGAAGGGGGTCGTAAATGGGCGAGGAGAGAGGCGTTGTTTGCTCTCTTTGAAGATTTCTTCTCCAGATAAGTTTTATTGTTTTATTGCATGGTGTCTGTTTGGTGTGAGTTCCTGAGTATTGGTTTCATGAAGAGTTAATTTCATAAGGAAATAAATTCAATCCTTTCAATCTTGTATTACCTGACAGAACGATCTGACCTTAAACATGCATTCAGCGAGTGCATCTGACGTCAGCGAGTTTCTGTCTAACAGTGTTACACGTTTAGACCGACAGGAGGAACAGATGGTGGCTACGGGTCGTGCGGTGCAGGCCTTGGTAACGCAGGTATCCGAGCTCACTACCCAGCTTCAACATCTGAGGGCCGATCCCGCGACATTGACCACTGCGCAAGCTCCACGGCTGTTTCCCCCTCAATCATCGCTCACTACTCAACACGAGCCACGTTTATCACCTCCTGATCCATACTCTGGTGAGCCTCGCCTTTGTCGAGCTTTTTTAACCAAATGCTCGTTTTTTTTTTCTCTCCAACCCCAGACTTTCTGTACGGAACGATCTAAGGTGGCTCTGGTGTTGACACTACTGTCTGGGCAGGCAGCTTTGTGGGGAACAGCCGTGTGGGAGAACCAACATCAATGCTGTTCCTCGTTCCAAACAATAGCGGAGGAGATGAGGAGAGTTTTCGACCGTACTGTGACAGGACGTGAAGCAGCTCGGTTGTTGGCCGAACTACACCAGGGTACTCTTTCGGTCTCCGATTATTCCATCGAGTTTCGTACCCTGGCGGCCGAGTGCAAGTGGAACGAGGAGGCGCAGTGGGATATGTTCCTGCATGGGCTAGCTGATCACATCCAGAGGGAGATCTTTATGCTGGAACTACCTACTAAACTGGATGATCTTATTTCTCTTGCCATTCGTGTGGACGCTCGTTTACAGCAGCGCGAACAACGGGTGTTAAGGCGGGCAGCTCCGGTTTCTTCGGATCTCTGTGCTCCGTTCTCTGGTGATGCGGTCAGCTCAGCACTAGATCCAGAGCCCATGCAGGTGGGTAGGGCTCGGCTATCCCGGGAGGAGAAGGACCGTCGTCGGTCCAGAGGTTTATGCCTGTACTGTGGAACGGCGGGACATTTTGCCTCTGTTTGTCCGTTAAAAGCCAGTGCCCGGCAGTAGATGGGAGGTTACTGTTGGGTGGGATGTCACTGGAGAAATCCTTTTCTACCACTCTCCTCCCGGAACGGCTGCAGTGGGAAGGCACTCTTCACTCTTGCCAAGCCCTCGTGGACTCTGGTGCCGAAGGTAACTTCATGGACTATCAGTTCGCTTACCAACTTCACCTTTCTGTGTCCTCTCTCAATCAGCCCATTTCCGTCAACGCTCTCAATGGTCAAGATCTTCCTACTATCACTCACACTACTGGTCTCTTGACTCTTATCACATCAGGAAATCATTCAGAAATCATACGTTTTTTACTGGTTGACTCTCCACTCGCTCCTGTGGTTCTGCGTCATCCGTGGCTCACTCTCCATAATCATCACATTGACTGGCGCTCTAATACTGTTTTGTCGTGGAGTGAACGTTGTCATGCTGTTTGTCTTAAGTCTGCTTGTTCGTCTGTGTCTAGTTCTGTTTTCCAGGAGGAGTCTGTGGATCTGTCAAAAGTGCCCAAGGAGTACCTGGACCTGAGGGTAGTGTTCAGTAAGTCTCGGGCTGCTTCTCTCCCTCCGCACCGTCCCTATGACTGTGCTATAGATTTAGTGCCAGGTAAGTCTCCGCCGAAAGGCAAGCTTTATTCGCTCTCTGCTCCGGAGAGGGAGGCCATGGAGAAATATATTTCTGATTCTCATGCAACTGGGCTTATCCATCCTTCCTCTTCCCCTGCAGGTGCCGGGTTCTTTTTTGTGAAGAAAAAGGATGGATCTCTGCGGTCGTGTATTGATTATCGGGGGTTGAACAGCATCACGGTAAGGAATACTTATCCCTTGCCGTTGATGTCTTCGGCCTTCGAATGGCTGCAGGGGGCATCTTTCTTCACCAAACTGGACCTGCGCAACGCCTACCATTTGGTTCGTATAAGGGAGAGGGATGAGTGGAAAACCGCCTTCAATAACCCCAGGGGGCATTTTGAATACCGGGTTATGCCGTTCGGGCTCTCCAACTCGCCGGCGGTTTTCCAGGCACTCGTCAATGACGTGCTGAGAGACATGGTAGATCAGTTCATATATGTCTACCTGGATGACATATTGATTTTTTTCCTCCTCTCTCCAGGAACATGTTCAGCAGGTCAGACGAGTGCTTCTGAGGTTGCTCGAGAATGGGCTTTTTGTCAAGGCGGAGAAATGCGTTTTTCATGCACAGTCAGTTCCGTTTTTGGGGTTCATTTCATCCAAGGGGGTGTGTATGGATCCCGACAAGATTAAGGCCGTGGTAGATTGGCCAACCCCTGATTCCCGCAAGGCCCTGCAGAGGTTTCTGGGGTTCGCCAATTTTTACCGGCGTTTTATTCGCAACTTCAGACAACTAGCTGCCCCTCTGACTGCCTTGACCTCCACCAAGGCTGCGTTTAGGTGGTCTAGTGCAGCTCACGTTGCATTTACCAACCTCAAGAGCAACTTTGTTTCAGCTCCGATTCTGATTGCCCCTGATCCTTCACGTCAGTTTGTGGTGGAGGTCGATGCTTCAGAGGTGGGGGTTGGTGCGGTTCTATCGCAACGTTCTTCTGTGGTCGATAAGATGCACCCTTGCGCGTTTTTTTTTCTCATCGTTTGTCCCTCGCCAAACAGAACTATGACATTGGCAATAGAGAGCTGTTGGCTAGTAAGTTAGCCTTGGAGGAGTGGCGCCATTGGTTGGAGGGCTCGGGGGTGCCTTTTATCGTCTGGACTGATCACAAGAACCTTGAGTACATCAGGTCGGCTAAACGTCTCAACTCCAGGCAGGCTCGGTGGACTGTTTTTGTTTTCGGTCGTTTCGATTTTTCCATCTCGTACCGTCCGGGCTCCAAGAACATCAAGCCCGATGCTTTGTCCCGCATTTTCGACCGTTCCGATCGACAGACCACTCCCGAGTTAATCTTACCCGAGAGACTTGTGGTCTCCACCATCACTTGGGAGATTGAGTCTAAGGTCCGCACGGCCTTACAAGGGGTAATGCCTCCGTTTGGATGTCCACCGGGTCGGTTATTTGTGCCGGAGGGTTTAAGGTCAGACGTCATCCGCTGGGGCCACTGTGTCAAGGTTGCTATTCACCCGGGGATTCATCGAACTAATTCACTAATTAAACAGAGGTTCTGGTGGCCAGTAATGGCTCGTGACATTCGGGATTTTGTTTTGGCCTGCTCAGTTTGTGCTTGTTGTAAGACTTCCAATCGTTCCCCGGAGGGTCTCCTTCAACCGCTGTCTGTCCCTTCGAGACCCTGGTCCCACATAGCGCTAGATTTAGTTTCCACCCTACCTCCGTCCCAGGGTAACACGGTTGTTTTGACCGTGGTGGACCGGTTCTCGAAGGCGGCCCATTTTATTCCCCTGCCCAAATTACCCTCTGCCATTGATCACGTCTTTCGCATTCATGGCCTCCCGACGGATGGGGTTTCTGACAGGGGTCCCCAATTCGTTTCCAAGTTTTGGAGAGAATTTTGTCGGCTACTGGGGGCGAGTGTTAGTCTTTCTTCTGGTTTTCATCCTCAAGAGCAACGGGCAGACAGAGTGAGCCAACCAAGATCTGGAATGGGTGATACGATGTTTGGTTTCGCAGAACCCATCCTCGTGGTGTCAACAACTCTCTTGGGTGGAGTACGCACAACTCATTGCCAGTGTCATCTACGGGCCTTTCTCCGTTTGAGTGTAGCATAGGGTACCAGCCACCTATTTTTTCTGATCTGGAATCCGAGGTCGCGGTCCCCTCTGCCCAAGCCTTTGTCCAGAGGTGTCACCGCACTTGGAGAACTGTTCGTCAGACACTTCTCCGGGTGGGGGCGCGCACCAAGGCCCAGGCCCAGGCCGATCGCCACCGGTCGAAGCCTCCCATCTACGTCGTCGGTCAAAAAGTGTGGCTTTCTAGTAAAAATATTCCACTCCACTCCGTGTCTAGTAAGTTGGCTCCTAAATTCATTGGCCCGTTCACTGTCACTAAGATTCTTAGTCCAGTGGCAGTCCGCCTCAAACTTCCTCCAGCATACAGGAGAATCCATCCCGTCTTTCATGTGTTTAAATTGAAACCCGCTTTTCGTTCTCCTATTAATCCACCAGTCCCCCCCCCCCGCCGCGTCTCGTAGATGGGGAACTTGTTTATTCGGTTAATCACATTCTGGACTCTAGACGGAGGGGACGGGGATTCCAGTATTTGGTGGACTGGGAAGGTTACGGTCCAGAGGACAGAAGTTGGGTTCCTGCCAGGGACATATTGGATCACTCCCTCATCGATGATTACAATCGACGGGTAGGTTCTCTTGGTAGCGCCGAGAGGCGCTCCTAGGAGGAGGGGTACTGTCACGGTTCATAGATGCATCGGCCCCTTCTGGTCGTTCGGTGTATTGCTGTTGATTGATCACTAGGTTCAGCTGTGGCTCTTCAGCTGCCCTATATCAGTCTCAGCATTTGGTCTTGTCTTTGTCAGATCATTGTTTCATGTCTGTTTTCGTTACAGTGTCTCATGTGCTGCTCGGTTCCTGATTCCTGCTCTCCGGTGGATTTACTTACCATTGTTCGGGATTATTGGACAGGTTTCCACTCGTTGTCTCATTGGTTGAGGATTTGTGCACCTTGCTCACTGCAGCCTGGCATTACCGAGGAGGCCTGTCATCACTGCATCCACGACCATCTGTTTGCTGTGACTTTGCTTGTTTTGTTCACGTTTAATAAATTACCATCTATCTACCATTTGAATCCATCTTGTATTACCTGACAATAAATCATTAAGCCATTAGAGGCCATATGAAATGAATACCTTTACAATGTCCATGTGTTTCAAATGTGGCCAATCAAAGCTTAGTTTCGTAAAACAAATGTCATACCTTCCACGCATTGTTGTCTGTCCTGTGACGAACTTCACTCTCAATGCAGGCGTCGTTCTTTGTCAAATTCCAGTACAGCCACAGTTCAGAGTCTTTTTTCTCCACCACAGACAGGTTGAGCGGAGGATAAAGCTTCACTGATTAGCAACACAGTATATAAAGCTTTAATTCATCAACCGGTCAATTATTGTCAAGTCATAATAAATATGAATCATTTCTAATACCATATGCTTTGAGATTATGTTCCTGCTCTGTCACCAAAGCGCCATTGTCAGTGTACAGCCATGTTTTTAATGTATTAAACCGTTGTGGTTTTTCGTAAGGAAACACACAGCCCATGTTAACACCATCAATCCTGAGATATTTTGGACAATCCAGAGTTTCTTTATGAGTAAACCTAAGAAAGCAAACACATGCTGTTGTCAGTTCTGAAACTTTCATCCAAAAATGCAGGTTTTCTATTTTGTTCAACATATGCACCTGCTCTTAAAAGTGTAATTGTGCTCATTCTCAGTCCATGTGCAATTAACATAGTCCAGATTTATGATAAGACAGTTCATTTCTGGGTAAAGAAGGGAAAAACAATATAGTTAACACTTAAATGCACTTTAATTTATTTTTCATTATAATGAATTGTGTAATATATAAATGGCACAGTATTGCAGCTTGTAATGCATGTAGTTTGTCAGTAGACGATGCTCAGCCTGTGAGGACTGGAAAGAAACATATACATACAGGAAATATGGACATTTTCAGTCAAAATCACAATTTTATACAGTCTTTCTGATTCAAATTAAATCATAGTTTTACATAAGAAGTTTTAGAACATTTTGATTTAGTCATTATATGGAAAAACTGAACTGAAAGTGTTGTAAGCTCAAGTTGTGTCAAACCTGTCTATTTTGAAAAGCAAGCATCTGAATATTGTCAACTCTTCAGGCGACAGGTTGCTGAAAAATTTCACAATTTCCTGAGGAGATTGTAATGGTCACGTCTGCTGATGAAATAAT
>NW_015506044.1:336232-366648 GCF_001515645.1 Sinocyclocheilus grahami | reverse complement strand
GCACAATTGGTGGCTGACTAAATACTTTTTTTTCCCCCACTGTAACCCTTTACTCATGGGTAAAATCATGGAAGAGACGGATCAAAAATAATAGATCAAAAAGTTAAAACAAACTATAAATAGAAAAGCAATGAATATAAATTATATAATACAATATAGTCATTTGTAGAGTTGCAAACCAGACCAAACCTATGCACAAAGTGGTAAGGCATCATATTAAATGAATGATTTCAGATTTGTTAGTTGGATTAGTTTCTAGATACAGCAGTTTATGCTTTAGCTTTGTGTTTATCTTTGTTCTAGACCTTTAGACATTTAAAGTCCAATTTAATGAAATCAGGTCCTTTATTCAGACAGTGTAGTCAATATCCAGTATATCTGCTTTGGTTGCTTTAGTAAACAAGTGTCAGCACAATGTCAAAAGACTTCCTTCCACATCATCTGAGAGGATAACTGGAAATTGTACCTCTGCTCATGTCTATCATGATATTTTATTGTGGTACTGAGCTTCTGCAACATTTTATGCATTAATGCATATACTGTGTCCAAAACCGCTGACTCATTCACTCATTCTCTATTCTTATTCTCTGGCCGTTTGGCTTTAAAACCATTTGCAGTTTGGATTTGTACACATTTAATGTGATGTTTTGATCCAGGCTACAAAAAAACTAAACAGACACACACACACACACACACACACACACACAAAGTGAAACTACAGTACTTAAGATACTGGATTTTTTGAAAAGTGATCCAAATTATATAGTCAAGACTTCTTTTGTGGAATATTTAGATTGATTTGGCTTCTAGGTCAAATAGGCTTTTCATTTTACAGTGTGGATTTCATCTCTGAACTATCCAATATTAGATCAGAAGGTCTGAAAAGCCAAGATTGAGCCACTGAGAGTGGAGCCTACAGTAACCCATCTTATTACCTCATTTTTTGTCATGGCTAAATGCAGCCATTGAGTACAGCAGTATCAATCAGGTAAAAGAAAATCATATTATGCCACTTGATGGTCTTCCTGGCACACTTCTCAAAACCTTTCATTATGCCTGCCTTGTACACGGCCCTCATCATTTTATTATATTTGATGACACAGGCTGGCTTCACCCCAGAAATGTGACCAGACTTCTTTATAGCTGGTGTTAGTGATGTGTGGACAGTATTAAAAACATGAACGTCTTCTTGCCATGCTGTTTCTGTTTCATTAAATTCTTCTTGTCTTTTGGTAAATGCTGGCATAGCCCCTTGAGCCCCTGTCCCAACAGAGATGTGTTTGAACTGTGTGGGACCACTGTACCTATTATCAACGTTTGGGACATGACTCTCTTTTACATAAGGACATTTGCAAGGAGAGGGGTCGGGTACTAGTGGTCTGTGGCCCAAAAGTCTTCTTCGAAATTTTTGTTTGATTTTAAAATTGATAGGAATATTTCAAAATCAAGCACACTGATGGACCTTGTTTTTGACTAGACTGAATCCCCCTGTTACAGCTTATATGTTTCTGTTTTGAAATATTTTTATATGCATAGACTACTGTCCAAATGTTTTTTAGGTAAATTAAGATTTTATTCATGTATGCATTAAATTGGTCAAAAGTGATAGAAAAGACATGTATAATGTTTAAATATTTCTATTTCCAATACATCCTGTTCTTTTGAACTTTCTATCAGTGGTGTATAAAGTACCTGAAAGCCATACTCAAGTAAAAGTACAGATATCTTATCAGAAAATGACTTTGGTAGAAGTTGAAGTCACCGTTTAGAATATTACTTGAGTAAAAGTCTTAAAGTATTTGATATTTATTGTACTTAAGTACAAATTTTTTATTTTTTTTTATCTTAAACGTACTTAAGTATTGAAAGTAAAAGTACAAGTAAATGCAAAATGGAAAAGAAGCAAATAAATATATATAAAAATGTTCATACACAGCTTGAGTACCAAGACAAGCCATTTTGTATTTTTGGGTAAGAATAAGAAGCACTTCATCCGGTACTTAGTGTATTTCATTCCAAAATAAGAAAACATTTCTGGAATCTGCATCTGACATAGCATTTAGATGTATTTACACAGTTTATGTATCTCAGAGGGGACATGGATGCATTTAAACTGCCGTTACAGATGCATAAATAGGCCTAATGTTTTGGTTTTAACATAAAACGTTGAATACTGATATTTGAAATAATTTAAAACATGAAAAAAACAGTCGAAATGTGAAATTAAAACCGCCAGTAGGTGACAGCAAGTGACTGTTAATGAGTGAGTCATTGAGATTCAAACAATTCATTCAAATGGCTGATTCATTCAGAAACAAAGCATTTGGCTGTGTTAATGAGTGAATCACTGAATCATTTATTCAACCGATTCGTTCAAAAAGCTGATTAATAAGTAAACACCATTGCTCAGAGACGCAAAACAGTGCTGTGATCTTTGTTAGGAACTATTTTCGTTAGCAAAATTGAGCAAAAACAGGCAATATTATGTCTAAAATGTAAGTCACTTTACTTATTGCTTTACTGAACTTGTATAAAATAATTATTAAATGTGTTCATGCTGAAATCTGCAGAAAAACGGTACTCTTTGTGTGATATAGATTAAGTTAACTATATTAAATTATATAAATATAAAAAGCATACAGAAGCATTTTTTGCCGTCTAAAATTTAGAATGCCTGGACTTTTGAGTTTTAATAGACTAATAAATCACGTGCGTGCACTTGGTGTGTGATTTGGTGATATAGCCTACTTGATAATGTCAGATCGCACATCATTACAACAACACTTACCACATTATCGCAGATGATGCTGTATCGCACAGCACACCCTAGCCTCGACTTGAGTGGAAAATTAATCCTGTTTTTTTTTTTCTTTACAAATAAAAGTAGCCTTGGTTAGCATAAGTCACTCTTACTGACAAAGTGTTTGTCCACTACCTTTTGTATGAGTAAAAACTGTACAGCTCTGGTTTATTTTATGCAGTGTAAAATTAGATGTTTTTAATGTGTATTTAAATACAATTTCATTTACATAATATGCTTTTAAGTGCTTGTGTGTAGGTTGGAGCCAGATACACACAAGGTAAATGGAAAGTTCAGCACATTGTTTCCACTGCCACGTCTTGCTGGTTCAGCTAACATTTCCTTTGCACTGTTGCTTGTCAGAGAATTTAGTTCAACAGAGCCCATGTTCTTATCATGTGAATGCATCAAACAAGCTTTAGATTCATGTAGAGAACTGCTAATTGTTAACTTAATTTATAAAAATAAATACTATGCTTTTATTTAATAATTGAAAACATATCACAGAAACATACATAATAATCATATTGATTTTTCAGCAGGCTCTTAACCTTTATAAAGATATATTTGCATCCATATCTGTATCTATTCCCATAATCAGTTTTTGTCTCTGTTGTCTCTGTTTCAGTCTCTGAACTAGCAGCCAGTCATAAATAATATACATTTTGGTTATGTAAATCAGATGTTATGTAACAATTCAACAGTTCAATAACCAAGAAGTTAAAACTAAGTCATTTTCAAATTAAACACAATATTTCCAAAAACGAAGTCTGTTTTTGCTCTGCCAGCAAAAATAATTCCAAACGCACAAAGTAGAGTGAATCATTTTGAACACATCTGTAAATGAATGATTCGTATGACTGACGAATAAACCAGTGACAAGATTAATTCCTGAATGAGTGATTGTTTTAAACTAATTATCTGAATGAATGATTCAGTGACTCACTTACAAAGAGTCACAAGATTCATTCCTGAAAGAATGGGTGTTTTAAACTATTTTTCTGAATGAATGATTCAGTGACTCACTCATAAAGACTGTCACAAGATTTGTTCCTGAATAAATTAGTGTTTTTAACTAATCATCTGAATGAATGATTCAGGGATTCACTCATAAATATAGCCACAAGATTCATTCCTGAATGAATGCTTTGAACTAATCATCTGAATGAATGATTCAGTGACTCACTCATAAAGACTGTCACAAGATTTGTTCCTGAATAAATTAGTGTTTTTAACTAATCATCTGAATGAATGATTCAGGGATTCACTCATAAATATAGCCACAAGATTCATTCCTGAATGAATGCTTTGAACTAATCATCTGAATGAATGATTCAGTGACTCACTCATAAAGACTGTCACAAGATTCGCTCCAATATGAATGAGTCTTTTAATTTAATCGTCTGAATGAAAGATTCAGTACCTCACTCATAAAGAATGCTACTTTCACCAGCTACTAGCGTAACAATGTACCCTTTAAAAACAGAACAATGACTGAAAAATCCCCCAAAATGCAGCACAGTGCATCCATAAATGAACTTACCACGCAAGTGTATTTAATACTGCAATACTGGACTCTTTCCAGACATTGTCCACTTACTACAGCCTTTTGTTCTAGTAATTTTGCTGGGCCAAGCATCCATTATCTATACACAGAAGTAATTTACCTTCAGCCTCTGCACACATTGCACTTTGGCATGAAGTAGTTCATATTGCAGAGCCATTTGGCTGATAAAACATTCATAGTGCCAGTAGATCAAACCTTTTCTCATAGAAACCACGGGGTAAGGAAACTGAATAAGTTATGTATGTGAACAAGTTGTTGACTTGTTCTTTCTGAGAAGTACTCTTAGCAGAAAAGTCCATTTAATGGTGCTCGATAAGATAGACAGCAGCAAACTAATAGGACTAATAGTGGCGAAAGCTATGTAGCATTTCTGTCAGAGGTCGTGAAAGAGCACTTGTAATTAGCAATGAAAACAGGCTGCTAATCAAGCAACTAATATAATGCCTCCAAGGATAATTAGTCATGGTGCATAACATGCCAAGATGTGGCAGTCCACACCACTGTCAAAACGCTGAACTGGTGCTTTCAACCCTCTTCTGCTGGGGGACTCCAGAGAGGACGCTAATGAGGGTGAGTAGGGCACCAATGAATGCGAACACCTCCATTTTTCCTCCTCACATTGCAAGCGCCACAACCGGTTCCTCATCGGCCATTTTCATTCCTTCTCTTTCCCTACCTCACCCCCTCCAGAGGAGATGCGTCTTCCTAATGTTTCCCTAATAATTGCTTAATTAACGAGTGAGACGGCCCCCTGTGGGCCGGTGTAAAGGACCCGCCGTGAGATGATCTCATGTGCTGCCGTTGTATTGATGGGCAGCAGTGTGGTGAAGTGAATAGAAGTCAGTGACAGATGACAGGAGACGGCAGAGGATGCTTAGAACTCATTGACAACACTATGAAAGAACATGAGGAGAGTCGTATGGTGAGAAGCCACAGGGAAACTTCACTAATATATTGCTCCTTTCTCCTTTAAATGAAACGTTTCAACTGAGAGGCTGTCTGAGCGGTGTGTGTGTATCTGGTATTCCTTACATTATGGGGACCAAATGTCCCCACAAATATAGCAATACCTGTACATGTTGACCTTGTGGGAACAGGAGCCAAAAAACAAGTTTATAAATCATATACTCAAGGAGCACCAGAAGCACCATTATTGTTGTATTTCATAAATAAGTGTTTTAATAATATGCTGTTTGTTAGAAATGCACATTTGACATTAAATCACTGAGTCTGAACCAAAATGCAGATGTAAATTTACTTAGATAGCAGTATTTAATACAGTAATAGTAACAAGTGTAAAATAAATTAATTAATTATATGGTAAAAATTAAATATTCTGAGGGTGCAATTGAGTAGCAAAAAATTTAACTATATGCTTTTTAACTATATAGTTTCTATAAAACTATGAAATTATGGAAAACCGTAGCCTAAATGCGGTTAGTATAGATTCAAATGCAAAATATGCCATAGCTTCATGCCAAATATTATACATTTTTATTACAAAATATATTACTATATTGTTGATATAGTAACCCTCAATATATGACATTTCTGTCAAAATAACACATTTAGTTCTACTGTAAATCCATGGTAATTTTTTTTTGTCATTTTGTGGTAATTTGTTAGTCGCAATTTGGAGCCCTGGATTTCTATATAAAATACTAATACATTTTACACTACAAGTTAACTTTATTATAAATGAGTGCACTTGAATTAACAATGAACCATGTATATTTATAAATTAAGTTTCATTCAACTATTTATTGAACTAGGTTTAATTATTATTCATTCTTAATTCATGATAACTTTTTCATTTTTTATATATATTGCAAGTTTTTTTTACCTAATTTTTCTGTCTGTAAAGAATTTTCTTTTTTGTGTGTGTGGCTTCATATAGCCATTTTCACCCTCTCTTTGACCCTTACAATTAAACAGTGCTGTTCCTTTAAGACTCTGCATATGAGTTGTAGGTTATGTATATAAAACTGCTTTTTAGCAAAGCCTGGATTACATGTACTGAATCTGTTAAGATGAGACTGAAATGACCTTGTTAAAAATAATCTTATCCTTGCTAACACTTGGATAGTTCTTCTGGTCTTATAATATTGGAATAATAATATCTATCATACTTCCTCTTTGTTACCTCATCGTGACTGGCTAACTTTTGAGTTTGAGTCTCCTGGCAGTTTCCACTGAAATACACTGTCAATTATTTCACACAAAGTGACAGGAAAATAATTGAATCATTTTCCCATGAACTGTCATTATTGTTGTTTATGTGTTTGTAGATTGTTTTCTGCTTATTTTATGTTGTTTGCTGTTTCCGTGACCCCTCGCTGTGTGTGTGTGTGTGTGTGGGGGTGTGTGTGTGTGTGTGTGTGTGTGTGTGTGTGTGTGTGTGTGTGAGGGTGTGGTGCTGGCAGCCTCCTGCGAGAGGCAAACAGGGTGTGCTTCACACTACACCATGCCGTTCTCTGCGTATGAGCATGTTTACCTGGAGAGGTTTAGGTGGGGCTCGCTGCGTCTGTGTGAGGAACAAGGTGTGGAAGATAAAGATGTGTGGTGCTGGATGTTTGGGTGTGTTTTGGTAATTGTGGGGGTGGTGGGGGGGGGGGGGGTATTGTTTTGCAGAAAGAAGTTTCACCTTGAGAGCTTATGATGTGTGATATGAAGGTATATTAAAAGAATGGGAGTAATTGAACAGCTGCGATGGTTCAGAATACAGTCCATTAAGAAGAGCCTTATCTTAAATGGAGATATGCTGGTGGATACACTACATGTAATATCAGAGAACACATAAACATTTTCATGGTACATTGCCCAATATTTATCTATTGCAATCTCTCATATGCTGTCATATTGCATGGATATAGTGTTTCATCTTCAACGGAGTCTGTATCGTGTTCACTCATCATTCAACTGATGACTCAAGCCAGCAAAGCCAGCTGTGTTCCTTAACATGATTCAGTGTGGTTCACATGCATGTGTTTTGCTCCCACATAGTTTGTCTTCTTTTTCCTTTCATTTAACCTTAAAATCGGCAGCGATTTCACATACAGTCTCGCATCTGAATATGAGATGGTGTGTGGCTTTAGTATTTCTGGCTTAAAGTGCAAGATGTCGCAAGTTCAAAACTTGCTTGCCTGACAGTTTTTAATAAACGATGGTTCAGAATACAGTCCATTAAGAAGAGCCTTATCTTAAATGGAGATATGCTGGTGGATACACTACATGTAATATCAGAGAACACATAAACATTTTCATGGTACATTGCCCAATATTTATCTATTGCAATCTCTCATATGCTGTCATATTGCATGGATATAGTGTTTCATCTTCAACGGAGTCTGTATCGTGTTCACTCATCATTCAACTGATGACTCAAGCCAGCAAAGCCAGCTGTGTTCCTTAACATGATTCAGTGTGGTTCACATGCATGTGTTTTGCTCCCACATAGTTTGGCTTCTTTTTCCTTTCATTTAACCTTAAAATGGCAGCGATTTCACATACAGTCTCGCATCTGAATATGAGATGGTGTGTGGCTTTAGTATTTCTGGCTTAAAGTGCAAGATGTCGCAAGTTCAAAACTTGCTTGCCTGACAGTTTTTAATAAATCAATTAAAATGGCATCTGTTTGTCAGAAGTTGTATACTGTATATCAGTAATGATGTAACTTGAAAGTTTGTTGCACTTTGGCATATTTGGTTGCACTTTATTTTGTGACTTCACTGGAACACAAAACTAGTGGATGAGCGGTTGAGTAGTGGAGCATGCAATACCTAATGTAATGACCTTTAAAGTTTTTTTTTTGTTCACAACTAGTAAGGTGGCTTACTGCAGTATTTTTTTAGTCTAGCGATCACAACATCACATCACAGATCACACATTTTGAAATAAGGGTAATAAAGAGAGCGAAATTGCAAGCTCATAGATTGGAGTGAGACCAGGTGTTTTCAACTTGAAGTGGCACTGCACACACCGATCGGCGTGTGACATCAAAGTACCGCGAGAGCTACAGAGTGCAGATGGCTCTAGATGCTTTCGACTCGCTCTCGTGGTACTTTGATGTCATACTCTGATTGGTGTGCGCAGCGCCACTCCAAGTTGAACACACCTCATCCCTCGAGCTGATGCAATCATGCACCGATCGACCAACCAGAATTAGCCGATTTTATGCATGATCGTTCTGAACCGGTGACCAGTCGGTCAGTCTGCCGATTCCGAGCCGATCCGTTTTGACGTCACATTTACGCTCACATCAGCATGTAAACATGTCATCGGCATGGAAGTTCTTCACTGTGAGTGAAGCAGACACAAAGTTCGCAATTTGTAATACAATACTGACTGTTTTGGCTCAAGTTCGCTGACGAAGATAGTTTAAATCAAAGCCAAGTCAGAACTGTTGTGTCTCCCAGCAACACACAGCGGTGTTTGGTTACTGAATGAATCCACGTTTTTGAACGAATCGAGTGAGTCAGTTATTCAGTAACCCATTCATAAAGGGGTGGTTGATTGCGATTTCACTTTTTTAACATTAGTTTGTGTGTAATGTTGCTGTTTGAGCATAAACATCTGCAAAGTTACGAAGCTGAAAGTTCAATGCAAATGGAGATATCGTCTTTTAAAATTCTGGCAGTTTAATGCCTTCAAAAACGTCTTGCAGGGACTACAACAAGTTACTTCCCAGGTTTGTGTTGTAACAAACCCAGATAAACCCCGCCCTTGGGAAAAGGCAGCAAAGGGGGCGAGGTCATGCTGCGCTGCTTTAGAGAAGAAGAAGAGAAAACTAGAGGTGCACGTAAAAATCTATTCATATATGAATCGCAAATCTGTCTTCTAACGATTCGAATGGATTCACAAGTTTCAAAATCAATGTTCTAAATACTGTTCCTCACGTCCCCCTGTTCTGCACACGCTCTGCATCTCTCTCTCTCTCACATTCAGCTCAGCTCCAACAATGAGCTGTTCCAATTATACACTTATTTACACATAGCTATGAGAAGCGTTGCAGTATTTTTTTAGTCTAGCGATCACAACATCACATCACAGATCACACATTTTGAAATAAGGGTAATAAAGAGAGCGAAATTGCAAGCTCATAGATTGGAGTGAGACCAGGTGTTTTCAACTTGAAGTGGCACTGCACACACCGATCGGCGTGTGACATCAAAGTACCGCGAGAGCTACAGAGTGCAGATGGCTCTAGATGCTTTCGACTCGCTCTCGTGGTACTTTGATGTCATACTCTGATTGGTGTGCGCAGCGCCACTCCAAGTTGAACACACCTCATCCCTCGAGCTGATGCAATCATGCACCGATCGACCAACCAGAATTAGCCGATTTTATGCATGATCGTTCTGAACCGGTGACCAGTCGGTCAGTCTGCCGATTCCGAGCCGATCCGTTTTGACGTCACATTTACGCTCACATCAGCATGTAAACATGTCATCGGCATGGAAGTTCTTCACTGTGAGTGAAGCAGACACAAAGTTCGCAATTTGTAATACAATACTGACTGTTTTGGCTCAAGTTCGCTGACGAAGATAGTTTAAATCAAAGCCAAGTCAGAACTGTTGTGTCTCCCAGCAACACACAGCGGTGTTTGGTTACTGAATGAATCCACGTTTTTGAACGAATCGAGTGAGTCAGTTATTCAGTAACCCATTCATAAAGGGGTGGTTGATTGCGATTTCACTTTTTTAACATTAGTTTGTGTGTAATGTTGCTGTTTAAGCATAAACATCTGCAAAGTTACGAAGCTGAAAGTTCAATGCAAATGGAGATATCGTCTTTTAAAATTCTGGCAGTTTAATGACTTCAAAAACGACTTGCAGGGACTACAACAAGTTACTTCCCAGGTTTGTGTTGTAACAAACCCAGATAAACCCCGCCCTTGGGAAAAGGCAGCAAAGGGGGCGAGGTCATGCTGCGCTGCTTTAGAGAAGAAGAAGAGAAAACTAGAGGTGCACGTAAAAATCTATTCATATATGAATCGCAAATCTGTCTTCTAACGATTCGAATGGATTCACAAGTTTCAAAATCAATGTTCTAAATACTGTTCCTCACGTCCCCCTGTTCTGCACACGCTCTGCATCTCTCTCTCTCTCTCACATTCAGCTCAGCTCCAACAATGAGCTGTTCCAATTATACACTTATTTACACATAGCTATGAGAAGCGTTAAACATGGACGCGCATGCAGTTGCCGTACTGTATTAAAGCTTTAATCAGGATAAAAACGTATATTAAAAGCTAACATAAGCAGTCTACAAATAACAGCATATCTAAAAGTATGAGACAACAAAAAACATAGGCCTACCATTAAAAGCAGTTGCACAGGTTCTGCACGATCCTCTTCAATAATATCCTCTGCTTCTCAATCGGGCTCAAACTGATAAGCGATAATAAGGACGCCTTGTTTACAATACAACCGGAGCACATGCCGCTGAGGTGAGGGGCGGGACATTTAGACGCGCACTAGAGGCGGTTTAGCCAATCACAACAGCTAACCAATCAGAGCCCATCGCCTATTTCTGAGGGCGGGTCTTCGTAAAAGTGGGAAATTATCAGCGCGTTTCTCAGAGAAGGGACAGAGCGGTGTGGAATAAAGGTAAATTATGTGAAAAATAATGTGTTTTTTTTTTAAAACAAAGCATTAACATGTTAGACTGCACCCCATAAACACAATCAAGCCTAGAAAAAAAAACAGTGAACCACCCCTATAAAGTCACTTACATCAATTCTGAATGAATCAGCCGTTTGAACAAATTGCTTGAATGAATGACTAAATTACATTAAAACAGTCATTTGCCGTCATCTACTGGTAGTTTGGTTTCATATTTAAAAGTAGGCCTATTGCATTTTTCCAAATATTTTTGTATGTTCAAAAACCTGTTTCCTCTGCAGTGGAAAGATGGAGTTTGTTGATAGTTTGCACACGCTAATGTGAACAATAAAATGAGCAAAAATAAATTGCTCTACTGCTCACAAAGATAAGTATGAACACAGATGATGAAAGAGTTGCACTGCCCAAAAAGTTTGGGGTAGGCCTATAAATGTGCTTTTTTTTTACTTGAAGCTAATGTTGCCCCCAGACCCCCCTTAGGGTTATATTCCAAATCATGCCAACTTTTTGACCTATTGTGTAAGTATGAACACAGATGATGAAAGAGTTGCACTGCCCAAAAAGTTTGGGGTAGGCCTATAAATGTGCTTTTTTTTTACTTGAAGCAAATGTTGCCCCCAGACCCCCCTTAGGGTTATATTCCAAATCATGCCAACTTTTTGACCTATTGTGAGTTTGCAGGTATGTTAATAATTGTTAATGTTATATAAGTAAATAGTATTTTCACACTTTTTGCATTATTCAACACAATTACAGGTGTGAGGATGGAATGGGACATGGTATGAGAAGAAAACAAAGATGAAATCAAAGTGAATATCAATTGCAAGTAGAATATTTTCTATTTTTTATGTAAGTTTTATTTTTTTTATATTTTCTAATTCATATTTTATGATGGATTTTCATAGATTAAATTGAAAGCCTAAGGGTATGGTTATAAGAGTAAGCTTGTGCATTTGAAAAGCACCAAAATAAATTATAGTAAAGTTTCTTAAACCATTTTAAAGGTATAGTTCACCCTGAAAATAAAAAATCTATCATTATTCATTAATTCTAAACCAGTGTCTAAATTGTGTGTCTTTTTGTCTGTGGAACTTGGGAGATAAGTCAATGGTCATCAGCATTCTCTTCAAAATATCTTCTTTATATAATAGGTTATTTATGGTGTAAAATAACAAAAAATGGCATTCTTCAGTATGAAAGTATTAGTAGCAGGACACTTCTTGGCCTTTGCTTCTCTTCCATAGGGATTATGGACTCCACTGTAGAACGCTCCCCATTCACAATCCAATGTTTGCTACTAACACCAGGCTAATGAGCCATTATGTAAGCAGAGGGCTGGGGTATAGTCCAGACTGCATTAGCATGAGGTGCCGGGTCAATTCCACATGAACACCAACCATTAAATAACCTCTTTCATCCATCTCTCCATCAAAAGCAGCCTTTATCCAGACAGCAAGTGTAATCAAAACACTGGGGCACTGCTTTCCCCCAGTGGCCATTCAGCGGGCATTGTGCCCGTCTAATTAAGGCTCTAATGGAGTGGGCAGCATGCCTGCTGTTAACCATGGACCCCTGGGGCCTCTTGGGACCAGCTTAGTGCTGTCCTTTAGCAGAGAGAGGACGTTTCTGTGCCCCGACCATCAAAAGTAGTCTGACACACTGCGTTGAATCTCATCATGAGCCTCTGCAGCAACCTTTCTAACAAATGTTGGTGTCACACATTATACTTTACTGACATTATGAGGCAATATTTGAAAAATTCAATACATTTTGGTTCAGAGTGAACCCAATGGCCCTGTGTCAAGAAAGATTAGCAAGTTTATTCTTCCGTTTTACCTAAAATGGCCAACAGAGGCAGTGCAACAACAATGAATGATTTGACAAGTATTTGACAATCTTTGTAATTATAAAATGTAACTAAAATTATCCATGTATTATCCCTGAATTATAAGTTTTTGTTTGTTTAGTTTGTTTGTTTCAAAGTTCATTTGATGAAAAATATTTGCATTAATTAATAATTTATTAATGCAATTTATGTAAAAATAAATGGTTCATTGGGTTAAAAGTAATGGAAAAATCATTAATTCATTCATTCAAAAGCTCATATTATTAAAAAAAAGTTTACTTGTATTTAATAATGATGGAGCAACCTAATTTATGGAAAAAGAAAGAAATGTTAAATTGAATTAAAATGAATTAAAAAAACATATCAAACTAATCATTTTCAATAAAACAAAATGAAGTTTGTGAGAATATGTCACAGGGTCACATACAGTATATATATGTGACCCTGGATCACAAAACCAGTCATAAGGGTCATTTTTTTCAAAATTGAGTTTTATACATTGGACAGTATTTGGCCGAGATCTGGAATCTGAGGGTTAAAAAAATCAAAATATTGAGAAAATCACCTTTAAAGTTGTCCAAATGAAGTTCTTAGCAATGCATATTACTAATCAAAAATTAAGTTTTAATATATTTGCATACTTAATGTTTATCCTTTAAGCGTTTCCCCAGTCTAAAGGTGACCATTTTTTCAAAATTATATGCTACGCATCTTCAGATTGTCATTAGTGTTGATCCAAGAAAGAAAAGTACCTCCGTTCTTCTGTTATATGACTGCTGATGTTAAATGATTAATGTGGCCCATATTCCTGTCTGAGATGGAGTGTGACATGGCGGGATGTATCCTGAAAAATCAATGCTTTTGTGTTGACTGCGCACTGTTGACTGAAGCCTCGTGGATTACTTTTGCATTGAATCAATTTTGTTGGTCTGTCCCAAGTTTGATGTGTCATTACATTTTGTACCGTTCAGATCAGAGGTCAGAGAGAGAGGAAAAACTTCAGATCTTTACGGTACTTGCAAATAATTCTGTGTAATCCATGAAGTATAATATTGTGACGTGGCCAGCCTATGTAGTCTCTGAAGATTAAGTTCCTGGACTTCTCTCTCTCAGCTCTAATTTTGTGTTGTATGTGGTGTGAGGGTTTGCTCTTCAAAACAAGGGTTTGCTCTGAACCCAGCCTTTGAATCTAGGAGATCAGAACATCTCGCAAGCTTTGGTTGCCCTGCGAAAACAGAGACTGAGAATTCACTTTGATAAAGACATATCTTTAGGCTAGATTAAACCAGAACTCAGCAAACCCAGTGTGCCTCTCTCTGCACACAGGCTGTTTGAACATCCTCACCAGGGAGAGAAAAAAAATTTGCCTCCTGCTGCAAATATCATTTAATCTTTTGAATATTTTCCTCAAAACACAGACACAGAAAGATTGGAGAATTGGGGAAAGACTGAGCATCCAAAAACACTTTCTCGTGCCTTAAATAGAAGTCGAGTTAATGCAGGCTGTTGAAGGATCATCAGATCTGGATTTCAGAAAGTTTCCATGAATATTTATACACCGATCAGAATGAATAAAGGGTCGACCTCACGTCTCTCAGAGCTCCGTATTCCCTTTGATACGCCTTAAAGTGAGGACATTTTGTGATTAAGATGTGGGGAACACTTTATTCTTACTGACAACAGTGTTTAGGAGACTACTATTCTAAACACAAATACAATAAAAACATTTTGTCTTTGAAAAAAATGTAGATACGACAAGTAACAATTTATGTAATTGTCATATAGAATTTGATTTTCTGAACAGTGATCTTGCTTTTATACAATCCAAATTTGGTTATTTTAATTTATACTGAATATTAGCAGTCTTGGATAATTGCTCACATTATGCGAAAACATTTGAAAAAAAAAAATCAAACATTGGAGTTCAAAATGACCTTCAATGACGCCGTGTTAAAAATAGTTTAGCAGGTTCATCCCTCCAGCCTAATGTTGCATTGTTACAAAAGATGATATGCAACTAAAATTCTTCCTTATATGCGTCATTCATTCATTCATTCGTTCGTTTGTTTGTTTGTCCAAATTCAGATGATTAAGTTCAAAAATGAAAATCCTGTCATTAATCACTCATCCTCATGTCGTTCCAAACCAGTAAGACCTTCGTTCATCTATGGTACACAAATTAAGGTATTTTTGGTGAAATCTGAGAGCTTTCTGACCCTGCATATACAACAAGGCAACTGACAAATTCAAGGCCCAGAAAGGTAGTAAGGCAACACATTCTAGCTCCCAACTCGTCACATATTAATGCTTTGTGAGGACCCCTTGGCGTCGCTTTTCACAGCGAGTGAAACGAGTACAGTCACAGGTATTTATTGCAAAAACGGACCATAAAAAAGCAGTATAAAAGCATTACAAACAAGTCATGTTGCATTCCAAGTCTTCTGAAGACATTCAATATATGTAAGCGAAGAAGAGAGTAAAAGATAAGGTTTTATTAGCTGAAAATCAATTATTATAAGCTTTTTTTTTCAGGCAAGTATATTTTAAATGCAACTTAATATTAGTACCTGATAATTAAATTGCATGATTAATATAGCTTAAAAAAAAAAGATGTTTCTCTTGAAATGAGGTGGCAGGTGCATTCTCATATCTGTTGAGTCCCACTTTCCACAGATCATTTGCTTTAAGATGACAACGACTGTTTTCCTGTAGACAAAATGTCAACTCTGCTCTTACGCAAATAATGAAAGTGCCTCGTGATCACTGTCTGCCCTCCCCCCCTGACTTAGAGGCCCGGGGTTTTGCATGATATGCCTGTTTAGTGTATCAGTAACACTATGATCTGAAATCAGTCCATATATCATACTCACTTTAAAGCATTTCTCCACAGATTTAGTTGTAATGGGTTTCTGGATTGTAAATTAAAACGACTTTATATTGAAGAGCTGTGAGTACCACAATAATGTACTTTTAGGTCTTCTTCAATCCATGTTTCTTCACGGCAAGGAGATTGGATGTACTCTATAAGTATTTATACAACTCGTTGTACCTTTTTAATATGTCTCCTTTGAATAAAATGTACTGTAGATTTCAACAACCCCCTTTACAGATAAGTCTGCACTCTCGGACCAGCTCATTACAAACCGACTACCGGCAAACTGACAGGGAGAAATAGAAAGGAATGAAAAGCAGATAGACATGGAGACAAAGAAAGTATGAAAGAAACAGACTTATTCAACTAATCCCAGAGAGCAGAGTGGCAGAGAAATGATAGAAGCTTTGTAATGACATTCCTCTTTTCTCTCTCTCTCTCTCTTATTTTTTGTTTCTTTGTCTCTTGCCTTTCTGTTTTTCGGCCCATCCTCCGGTTGATGGGAGACCAGTCAAGCAGAAAAAGAGGATCTATCAAAGCAACAAAAAGAATTAGCCACAGCAACCAAGTACACTTCAATTTATCACAGGACACAAACCTCACACCAGGGGCATAGTGGGGATATTTTTTAAGTTATATCCACATTTGAAGGTGCTCTTTTTTAAATCTGTAATATTTAAAAAGGTCATATATGTAAAGAAGAATATTTTTATCTGAATTAATACTTCATTCAGATTTGATTAAAGACATTTATAATGTTAGAAAGGATTTCTATTTAAAATAAATGTTGTTCTTTTGAATTTTCTAAACGTTAAAGAATCCTTTAAAAAAATGCATCACAGTCTCCACAAAAATATTAAGCAGCACAACGATTTTCAACACTGACAAGAATAAGCGTTTCTTGAGCAGCAAATCAGCATACTAAAATTATTTATAAAGGATCATGTGACATTGAAGACTAATTATGCTGAAAATTTAGCTTTGCCATCACAGGAATAAATTACATTTTAAATTGTAATTATATTTCACAATATAACTGTTTTACTATAATTTTGATTATATGAAAAGTAAATTCAGCTTTCTTAGAAACTTAAAAATCAGTATTGAATATGATGCAATAAAATGGCAGTGTATTGTGAAATAATGGCAAAAGATGACTTGTATTGAAAACTTGGGCTTTGGCCAGTGACCAGTGAATAGTGTAATCTGATTCATAAGCAAATGACTCTTTTGACTCACTTTGCCAGTGCAAAGAGTTTCAGTAAAGCCACAGAAACACACTGTATAGTTTATTTCCTGGTTGGATCAAGAAGTTTTTAAAGGAATCTGTTGCTTGAATAAGTCAATGACTCATAGTTCATTGTTTGTTTCATGAATGAATCAGCATTGTTGAATTAATTGCTTGAATTGAGTGAGTCACTGACTCGTTCAAATACAGTCACTTGCCACCAACTACTGTAAACATGTAACTTGCAGAAAGAGTAGTTATCATCAGTTTGTTCTGTGAATATTCACAAATGCAACAATTATTTAAATTATACTTTCATTAAACGTTTCTGCATCACTTGTGCATAGATATCCACAACACCTGACTGTCATTAATGTATCAGACTCTGAAGTTTACTTAACCAGACTGATCCTCTCACAGGTTGTTTTCAGTTCCAGTTCAGAATAACAATATGGATGAGGCTCTCCTGGGACTCGATCTAAGCCTTGACAACTGCCAAGGCTTCATTCTGTCTCTTCAGCTCTCGTTTTCCTCTCTCTTTTTCCTCTGTCATTTTCCCTTCCTTTCTCTTGACTGCTAGACTGAGACTCGAGTAAATAGCAGAGAAGAGAGCTTTAAAGCATTGCAGTCTTTGAATAAATCTAAACTAAACTAACTTTGCTGTTCTTGTGAAGTAAAATTCTGCCTGTTGATCCTGTCTGCTCTCGTTTAGAGACTGATCAACTTCAGCTGCCCACCTCACTTGGCTGAATGAGTCAGATGTTTGACGTTCCAGGGTAAAATCATTGTATAAAGGAGTTAGTCCTTGACATCTGCATGAGAAAATTTACCAAGAAAATCCATGACCTACAAAAATCTGAGGTACTTAGTTCAGGGTTTGTTGCATAAAGTAAGTTTGTATGTTGCACTATCTATCTATCTATCTATCTATCTATCTATCTATCTATCTATCTATCTATCTATCTATCTATCTATCTATCTATCTATCTATCTATCTATCTATCTATCGGTTTTATTGTATCTTTATTGTATTTATTTATTATACACAGAAACAACAACAACACACAAATATTAAAAATAAAGGTATGTGAATAAAATATACATGTAAACAAAAATAGACAAAAAATGTATGTATTATCCAGTTTAAAAAAAGTGGTATTGCACATTATTTATTAAAAGTTTTGTTATTATTATTACATTTTATTATACTAAATATGACAGCACTATTATGCAAATATAATATTGTAGACTTTTACACAGCATTGTGCTTCAGTTACATACAACTTAACACAGTGCAAATTATTTTTGACATGCAATTGCATTATTGCTGTTAACATGTGTTACACAGGCAAAATCATGCTCCAGGCAAAATCATGCAAGTCCAATTCGCGCTGCACACATTTTCTGATTGCCACAGACCCCTAGAGTTTCTCAGCTCATCCAATTTGCAAAAAAAGCATTTAGCCAGGCTCAAATCAGATACACATGCATCTCTCAAGGTGTTTCTGGTGTACGATCCCTGGCCCAGAGCATGAAGCAGATGAATAAAAATAAGGAGGAAGACAGGCATCCAGAATACAAGATAGAGAAAGACCGAAAATATGAGATCAGGATCCATTCCTGTTATGATGGATGAGCAGGTAACCAAAGCTCAGAATATGTTCGGATATCCTAGGGAGTGTTTGAAGAACAACTCTCGCAAAAGTAGTACAACACAAAAGTGGAGCTAATAGAGAGAGACGAAGAGAGAAAATAAGACATCGGATCCCATTGCTGTCAGGATGGATGAGTAGGTAAATGCAGTGCAGCATTACTTTCCTGCTGCGTTCCTAATGCCCTAAGAGCAAGGCTAATGTGCTCTAAAGAGATGCTTCTGTCTTCATCTGGGGTGCAGATGCTGGGACTGTTTTGAGGTACAAGAACGAGGAAGGAGAAAAGAGGTGTAGGAAAGAGTAAATGTGGGAAATGAATGAGCACAATCAGAGGAGTGGAGGGCAGCCATTAGTTATCCTGGCCATTACTGCAGTCCACTCATTCCCTCGTAATGCGTGAAGGTTAACACCTCTGAGGAAACGGTCTGGAGAATTCCACTGTTAAAGGTCCCCGGAAATGCTTAGAAATGTGCAGCGTTACTCTATGTGTTGACGTCATTTGAACTGAAACAGGAAGACAGGGCGGGACATATCAAGCAGCCCCGCCCCTTTTTAAAATAGCCAATAGCGTTTGTTTATATCACAGCTTGGGCTAGAGCCATTGAGCTCCGTAAAGTCGCATTTGACAGGGTATGCCAGCCACAATCTCATCGATATTGCTATAAAATATAGCATTCTGTATTGAATTCAAATAGCTCCGATACATTTTGTGGTCTGCGCCGACTCGCGCATGTGATCCGCTCCGTGCTATCGTGTCTCTGGACCGGAGCAGAGTGTGTGTGCGGTGCGGTGGTTAGCGTGACACAGCGAAACCAGACTTCTTTTTTTCCTCAATGGAAAGCATATTTACACTGTTTGAATCGTTCCCTATCCCCTATATAGTGCACTACGTGCCATTCACTGTACAGAAAATACTAATTCTGTGGACAAGTGACCGATTTCAGCCGCAGCTTCAGCGTCTATTTTATAGTGTAGGGGGCGGGCGCTTCGGATTCTATAGAGCATTTGATTGGACAGAAAGTTTGATGAGAAGCTGAAGTACGATGTGACGTCAAAAAAATTGTTGAGCCGTTTTAGCGGAAGTGACGAACTGCAAGCTTTGAATGCTTATATCTTTTAAATGTGAATTTTGTAACTGTTTTGGAGCACACTGCCTTATAGATAATCTTAAGACTAACGTATTGATACTGACACCCATAAAACGTTAATTTTGATTTCATGGGGACTTTAAACTGTATATTATGATAATATACTAGAATGTAATATGCATTTTTAAGCCCTATGGGAGACTGTTTCCACTTCAGAATAATGAAAAATGGTAATTGTAAGTTTAGGTAATTGCGATTATGAGAAATAAAGTTGCAAATATATATAAAAAAAATGTTTTGTGAGATACACAGTAAAGTCGTAATTGGGAGAAATAATATGAGAAATAAAGTCACAGTTCCAATATATAAAGTTGCATTGTATCATGTAAAGAGAGAAATGAAATCATAATTGGGAGAAGTAAAGGAAGTTTTGAAAGCCAGACACAAAGTTACAATTACTTTTGTATTTGATTTACTCTAAAGCGGAATAGGACTTCCATACTTTAATAATAATAATAATAATATCTTTTTAGGAATAAAGAATAATGAATTAAATCTGGAATGATTTACTTATTAATACAGGGAAGCCACATGTATTTATGAGCAATTTTTGAGTGAAACTTGTTTTAAAGTATAACCCTACACATTTTTTACCCCCCATTGTAAGTTACTATTAAGTGTTTTATGCTGGCTGCTTTCAGATGTTAAAGATGATCCTGTTCATTTATCATTTAGAAAGCTACATGACACTGAGAAATGCTCTGTGATTAAACTTTGTTTGAATACTGAAATGCATTTCTGTGCTGTTTTGAGCTGCTGTATGTCCTCAGGTTACATGGGCTTATAGCATAATCTATTCATCTCCACTATTTCACCTACTCTTTCACACTTTTCTGAATTCTCTTGTCAGTGGCATTGACATTCAAAAGGTCAGTGTAAGCCCACTGGAAGAATTTCTTGCATCGATGTGTACGAGCAAATAGCTTATTGAGCGATTTAAAAAGAGTCTGATTCAGTACTTATTAATGAAGCAACAGAGGTCCCTGTCAAATTCTCTAGTTCTTCTAAATATCACCAGCACTGGCACTAGAGCAAAATCTACCTTTGTTTCACTGTGATTGTGCAGCTTTTCTAAAAAGCACAATACAATGGGATGATTGAGTGTAGGAGAGCAGCAGAGGGACTGTGAGGGACTTCATCGAGCCCAGTTTACAGCACCTCCGGTTCGGCAATGACATTTTAGAGTGATGTTGCAGTAATGGTTTGTTCCACCTGAAAGCACATGTTTTATTGATTATGGTGTCCAAACTGTCCCTTAAACTGTACACACTTGGGCAATATTACACCACAGGTTTGGAGAGATGACCGATGTCTGTTGAGCCTTAGGTTTATGTTAAAAGACTAGTACACCTAAAAATGAAAATTTGCTAAAAAGTTCCTTACCCTCAGGCCATCCAAGATGTAGATTAATTTGTTTCTTCATCTGAACAGATTTGGAGAAATTAAGCACTACTTCACTTGCTCAGCTATGGATTCTTTGCAGTGAATGGGTGCCGTCAGAATAAGAGTTCAAATAGCTGATAAAATAACGCTGCCTCCATCCCTTGTTGTCCATTCACATCAAATTTCACCTGCATATTTGTTTAGAACAGTTTTGAACTGTTTTCATTTGTAAGCAGTGCTTTATCTGTGCATATTTCTCTCCTGATTCAGACGAGACGCCTTTTCACTGGAGAAAGCAATGAACTTTTTTTTTTGGCTTCACAAGATGTTAATTAATTGACTTAAGTCATGTGGATAGTGAAGCTTTTAGCAGCTGTTTGGACTCTCATTCTGATGGAACCCAAGAGTTTTAAATGTCTTTGAAAGAAGTGTCTTATGCCCACCAAGGCTGCATTCATTTAATCAAAATACAGTAAAAAGAGTAATATTGTGAAATATTATTACAATTTAATATATTTTAAAATGTAATTTATTCCCGTGATGGAAAAGCGAAATTTTCAGCAGCCATTATTCAAAAAGAACATCATTTATTTGAAATAGAAATCTTTTGAAACATTATAAATATTACTGACCCTGATTAGTTTGAAAAGTTCAAACGTACATTTCAGAGCACATATAACTATGCATACTTGCATAATTGTCTTGATGGCAACTTTGCTGAAATCACTAAATATCTCACTTTCCCCATAAAGACACTTGGAACGGCAATTGAAAGCACTCTGGCAGTAAAACGTGGAGGGCCTGCATCATCTCTTTGATCAGGCACTCTCACTGAAGCTGTTGCCCTCAGGATTACATTCTGTTTTATGCTTTTGTAGTTTATTTGATCCATTAGTTCTTGTATACTCCAATCATAACTGCTGTAGGGTTTTTTTTTCTTTTTTATCTCTGCGTTTTACTTTTGGTTTGCGTGTGTGTGTCTGCTTGTACAGTATATTCGTACTAAGCTCTTTCTGACAAGACAGTTATTGATGGCTACAGAGCAAGCTGTACAGCTGTAGGCAACAACTATTACAGCAAGTAGTCTTAAACAAACCTACAGTCACTTTTAAATGCCCCCAGAGTGTTTTTAAACGGTTCCCATCTGGTACGCCTCTCCGTGATGATAAAAGCTGAGTGCATTTTGAGGGATTCATTCATATATACGACTGAAGTGAACAACTGGTTTTTATAATATTAGGATACTTTCTGACATCCATGAAAGTCTTTTTCTGCTTGAGAGTGAAAAATAAAGTTAACTGTCTATTTCTCAAAATTGTGACTTTAAATTTCACAATTCTGACTTTAGTTCTCATAATTGCAACTTTATATCGGAATTGTAACTTAGTCTCTTCAGTGAGTGCTTAACAGCATCCTGCTGAAAAAAAAGCTTATATGCTTTCCTTATTTCTTGATTCCTTATTCCTTTCTCTGTTCTAGCTTGTACTATTCTGAACAAGGTCTGAAACTTTGTATTACTAGCACTTCTCGTGTTTATTGTCTTCTTATGATGACTTGATTGTTGTATTCTTCATTTGTTTGCTAAATGAATAAATGCAAATGTATATACACTATATACTGCAAATGCATATGCAATATAATATACTGCACATATAACTGCAATTTCACATCTCATGTTGTGACTTTATTTCTTGTTTATTTCTTTGTCTTGTCTAAACTTTTCACATTTACCTGTTTTGTTTTTCCACTAAAAGTGTGGAAATGCATTTGAGTGCAAAATGAATCACCAATGTTAATGTGTATATGTGCTAAAAGTTGCATTTGTGCTAATCAGCATGGATTATAAGACATAAAACTTTCAACTTCTAACTTTCAAAACGTTTCAACTATTATTTGATAAAGCATTGGATGTATCCCCAGTTTCTCTCAATTAGACACAAAACAACCTCAGGCGGTGTTTAAAGATCTGGCCTTCATTCAGATTGAACTATTCCCCACATTCCCCTCACTTGGGTCAATCAGGCTTATATAGTAATTTGTCATTTCATTGTTTGTGCCAATAGGGTTTTTTTTTTTTTTTTTGGTGCTCTAAAACAATACTCACCATGTCTAATCAGCTCACTTTGAATTTTCTTGGAAGGTGTGTGTTAATCATGACTCGGGTATTAGCTGAGCCTGCTTAACTGCTTTGTGTTAAATAGTTTTATAATACCCATTTAATGTTCAGTCAATATGTTGTTATATAGTGAACCAGAGACAAATTATCACCAAATTCATATCCATGCTGCTTTTTTTTTCATGCTCATCAGTATTAATGGAGTGGTCAGTTTAACATCAATGTCTTATGGTTAGGTAATTGAATCCTGATATCTTCTGACAAATATGTCAGATCATTTTTCATTAGAACATTTTACATTTCTCCATAAAATACAATCCTTCTCACCCAACATTAAAAAGGAATCACAGAAAATATTTTATTCATATATATATATATATATGAGAACAGCTTCTTCAACAGATTAATAGCTCCTAATAGCTGCTGTTTCACTTTTCCTGGTCTAACTCTTTCTCAAGCACTGATATTTCTCACTGTTATAGCGTGAGACTGCTGAAACACAGCGTTATTATCGGAAGCCTTGCAGTGATTTCGCTCAGTGCTGCAAACCACTTAGCATATTGTTAGCATTTAACCAAAGAATGGTTTTATGGAACACATGTTGATCTCCTAGAAGTGATTGTTAAAATTTATGATTGTCAGTCCCCATCTCAAACCTTGAAATGTCCTCAATATTAAACACAGTTAATGCGATCTAAGCAATGCACTCAGATAGGCCTAAAAGATTGCATTCAGCTCTAATTTTGTTCTTTTAGTAAATCAGGCATTAAAACAATGCAGAAACTGTCTGCAAATAAACAACGCCATCAGTGGATGCTTTTTTTTGTATCCCCCAGAGAGAATGAAAAAGACAGGACATTAATGTTCCCGCAGGAAAACACTTCTCAAGAGCTTCTAAAGGTGACTGAGGACTTGCTACTTAGTGTAAACCCTATGAACAATTGTTTCCTACTCTCCCACTCTTTCTTTTATAAATAAAACGTGTTAGTTTGTGTCTTTGTGTGCAGGAAATGACAACAGTAGAGAGGTCTATGTTTTACAGAATAAAAATAATGGGAGCTGGTCTTTACATGTTGTTGGTGGTGCTATCAAAGTAGATTTGCAATCTGCTGAAAAAAATACATTGTTACATGAAAAAGTGATACTGACTGACTAAATTAAGATAGACAAATAGATATATTTGTCAAAAAAGAGCAATGTGTGAGATCATCTGAGGGCTATGTGAATGAGTGCTCTCAAAATGTGTGGTCACTTTTGACCCTGTACACTTTTAGAAATAAACACACTTAAAACAATTTTCACACTCTCACATTTTCACACCCTCACTGGTTTAATAAATGTATCCACTAACAATGTCTAACAGTGTATCTCAGGGAAATTCTGGCATTTTTATGTCATATTTCCTCCACATTTTTAACAATGTATTGTGTTTAATAGCATTATTTGGTAGTAATGACTTTTTAAGCATTTTCAGAATAAATTGGCCTACTAACATGGCAGACTAACTCTTTTGTTTTTTGTTGTTTTTTTGTGTGCATTATTCCGTCACAATTTGTAATAGTTTGTAGGGATGCACCGAATGTACGGCAACTGAAATTATTCGAAATAATAATTATTCGAATAAGCGAATAGACCGAATAAATCGACGCGATCAAATAGAGGCGCGCACAAATGCAACAAACATGTCGGCAGTGTGGAAACAAGGCATGTGACAATACGTGCAACAAACGTCTTCCCAAATTTGTAATGAGAATCATTTATAATTCTACTGTTGTCAACAAAAAGAAGCACTGAGGTATTCCTGCGGGTTTCTGCCAAAATAAAAGCAGAGAAATAGCAAGAACTCCATCAACATTAATACATGTAATGATTGTAATTTTACTGTTGTTCTAAATAAAAAAGACAATAAGAAGGATAACAATAATTGCAACAGCTCTATAAACACATTTATTATAGCATTCACATAGTGTTCAGACTGGGATCTGTAATATTTTCTAATGCTTTAAAAGAAGTCTCTTCTGCTCAGCAAGGCTGCATTTATTTGTACAGTAAAAAAAAATACATGCCTGATTCAAGAAGGGGGTCTCAAAAATGGCCAACAAATATAATTTTACTAAATTATTAATGTTAAGTTAAATTGTGTTTTATTGGTATAATGTCTGCTAGAATGTTAAAAAAATGTTCAGTGTTAAGTAAATATTTTTAAAGTCCATTTTGGCTATTTAATTTATGCAATGGTGAAAAAACTGTCAAAATGGGGAAAAAAATGCGAAAAACCGTGTTCGGTATTGGTATTCGGCCTTCGGCCCAGTGTTTCATTTTGTTCGGCTCCGGCAAAGAATTTTCATTTCGGTGTATCCCTAATAGTTTGACAAAATTTCAGCTTGGAAATAATAATAAAAAAAAAATTACTCCAAGGATCAAATCTCTCAGGATGCTTTCTAACTGCAAACATGTTTTTCATTGAGTTGAAAAACATAAACACAAAATAGAATTTAAATAGAGACCTCATTTAAAACAGGCAATTGTGAATGAATTGTAATGCTAAAGAGTAACTACTGTACCATTTCTGTATTATTCTGGAATTGTACACATTTTTGGCTGGGTTATATTATAAGCAATACAATAACTCGATATCAGCATTGTAGCATAAATTAAGGTTGAAAGACCTTTTGTTTCTAACACATGGCTTTCTTTGGGATATTTTACATGAATGGACAAAGACAAAGTATCCAATTACATTAGAGCAGAAGACTGAATCACTAGAGAGAGATCTAGCAAATGTAAATCAGTGGCACCAAACACTGCCTTAGTTGAGAAGTAAAGAAATAAAATTAGACTGAAAACAAAAAACAAAAAATTACTTCCGACAGTAAATTTAATTAGATGGTATAACTTTGGTGGATTAAAAATTGTTATCCAATGCAGCAATGCATGTCACTGCTGGCTCACTTGAGAGGAAACTCATTCTGTGGGAACCAACTGAAAGTACTGATACTAATAACTTTTCATCAAGTTTTCAAAATGGTGCATTTGACAAAACATTTCATCTGTTTCTTTTATGGCATTGTGGTTTTCACTTTACATTATTTTTATTCAGAAATAATGCTATTCTAAAACTCTTTTGAAAGATATTGCCTTCTTGGTTAGTTTCAGTGTAGTTAGATATTTGGTTATATTATATGGATGTCTGTAATTTTTCTGTCATATTTCCTCCACATTTGTGTTTAATAAGATTCTACAGAACTACAGTTGTATATTGGCAAGTTATTAGCTACTCTAGCACTGGAGACTTCTCAGAATAAAGAGAAGAAATGGCTTACGTATATGGCCACAATCGCTTGAAAATGATATGGCCACTTCAGCTGAACTTGGTGTGAGCTGAAAATAGCATTTCACTTTGAGGAATATTGATCATCATAATACTGCTCAATAATGATGCTGGGCAGATCACAAGATTAAAATTATTTTCATGAGCCTTATTTGTTTTTATAGAGTCACTGTTTATTTTTTTTATTTCTATGGCTACACCAGAAATTGCATTAGGTAAAGAGCTTTCTGAGAAACACAGATTTTCCATTATTCATTGTTCAGATTTTCCATTAGTCTAAATCAAGTGATGCTATCTATCCCATTGAATGATACAAGTGAAGGCTTAGGTTGTACTGTGGCACATCCTGGTCCGGAAATGGTCTTGAAAGCATTTGAACATCTTAGTATGATTTAGATTGACACAATATTTAACATGGGAAGCTTCAAATGTAGGGACAGTTTACACAAAATGCTGTGAAAATGAAAATGCTGTCATCATGTACTCACACTCATGTTGATCTAAACTTGAATGACTTGTATAAATCTCTTCAGTGGCATTAGTTTTTTGGTCCATATATTAAAAGTCACTGGGGTCTAATGTTATAAATACAGTCCACAGTATCTAAACAAATTAAAAAGAGCATCATTTAGATCAGTTAAAAATACAACTGTGATGTAATGCATTAAACAGCAACATTAAGATGGATGTGTGAAAGTTTTTGTGAGTTGTAGTCTTATGAGATGGCGAATACAAGAGGAATATTCTAGGAGATATCTCAGTAGACCCTCCTTGATGCTCAAAGAGCTTGCACCACTTTCTACAGCAACTGAAGATGAGCAAGTGCCAAAACACGGTTCCATTAAAACATTCTTTGGCTGCTGACAAGACTCCTGAAAAAAGTGCTTGACAACTACCTTCATCTGAGAATAAGAAAGATTTAAGCCCTGTCTCCTCGCCAAAGCATTTTTCAAACATCTGTGTCATTCTAAGGGAATTTTATATAGAATATTTCGATATACTTTGGAGAATCTGACATAAGCGTAACATGCTGTTACCACAGAAAAAAACCTTAGCTAAGCAGATTGTCTGGCTGTGCTGTTCTAAGCATTGAAAACTAAAAACACTTGACATATTTCCCAGACTGAAATACATTTATGCTTTTATTGGGAGGAAATGCTGTTGTTATTAAAAAAAACAACAAAGATTTTTATTTTTACATTTCTTGTTCTCTGTTTTTCTTAGTTAGCTTATGTTTTAGCATACTAGGGCTGTGTCCAAAATCGCCCCCTATACCCTTAAATAGGGCACTATTGGAGGGAACAGCCATTTTTAATGGTGTCCGAAACCATAGTGGACGTTCTCGAGTGCACTCATTCAATCCCACAATGCACTGCAAAAACGAATGTACAACTGGTGCACGCTCAACGGCTAGAGAATGCCCATAATGCACCATGAGAGTCACGCGTCGAATGAATTCCCGCATCTCGCCAGAAGATGGCGCCCGCAGCTGAATAATCAATCCGTTCATTTTTACATTCTCCATGGCGTACAGCATAATGTACAACATGGGTATAAATTCATTGTAAATTGATTATTAAATTGTTTGATTAGGGTTTATACATAATTTCCGTGTCAGAGTTCAAGATAAATCCTTTAATCTTACTACTGGAGCTGCTAGTTTGCTAGTTTCAAATGATTAATAAACAGCAAGCACAAACTATGCAAAAGCGGCATTCCTTCCGGTGCACTCAGTGTCCGAATTCACTACTCGTTTTCATTCACTCCTTCTAGTGAACTGAATTAGTGACCTAATGTAGGGAATAGTGAATGAGGGTATAGGGGGCGATTTCGGACACAGCCTAGATTTGCATAGGCCTGCTGTTAGCCACTTAGCCTGCTAGCTTACACAAAACAAATCTGTAGGTGCATTCCTTTCAACAGTAAGTGCTCTGCAAAGTGAACTTTACATTGTATTCTGCCATCTTAAGTTAAAATTTTATCCAAAGGGAAAAATTTTCATTTTGAAGGGCACTGCGAACAGCATCGGAAATCAGACTACATTGTTAGTCTATTACTTCACAGGAAGTGTAGAGGGAAATTTACCCACCAGTCACTGACTGCACATCACTCCACTAAAGACGTTTAAATAAAATAAAGGCAAAGAGACAATTGAGTTGAGGCTCTTTGTTATTAATAAGTTTACTTAAGGTTAAGTAAGGTAAAATACACATTTAATATAACCTAATTACATTTATTCATATTAAAAATGTATTTAAAATAAACAAATAAATAAAAATTAAAATCCTATTAAATTACTTGAATATAAAACAACAGACATTTATCACTCAGTTAGGTGCTTTCAAATATGATTATCTTTATTATTCAAATGATCTAGCCTATAATAATTAAATTTATGATACATGTATATGTATATAAATATGCATTTGTATATTACATAAATGTATGGTAACTTTTATCTACAGATGTTTATGATGGTATTATATGGCAAATGCCTCTCATATGTGCATCTCAAATATTGCCTGCATGTGATGTTGCGGTGTTCTTTTGTCAAATAAATACATTGTGTCAAGTAAAGTAAGCTTCAAAAGATATCTTGTACTCAAGGAGTAAGAAGCAGTGAACATTGTGTAGGATCCCTGTCAGCCAGAATGCATTTATCTTTTTCTGTTTCAACTGTTTTTCAGTATTGCCACTGACTTTTATTGTATGTACAAAAACAGTTTTTCAAAAAAAATTAGATTTAGCCAACCCTAAACATAAACAAAAAAAACAATCAAACAATGCTCGGTCGTTTTATGTACTGGCCACATGTATCTACAAGATTTTTAAACAGAATAATTTACAAAGTGGTCCAAAATGAATGACTATGTAAGACTAACCATTGCTAAGCTCGGGAACAAAACCTACTAGCAATGTTCCTACTCTTTCAAAGGTCAATGTAAAATGTCTTGCATTGACTAACTGCAGATTAAGGTGCTTTTCTCATGCCTGAAGGAAAGGAAATGTCTGAAAAGTTCATTTGACATTTGTCAGAACTCCAGAGCCCATTCATGTAGTAGAGATGTCATAGCATGCCTGTTTCAGTCTCATTAAGTGCGCGTGATGAGAAATGACTTTCATTGGCCGTATAAGTGACTCCAGTTATAACATTATGAGTATGATTAAGAACTCCTGGGTGCACATCACACAGTAATGAAAATCAAGGGAAAATCGCTTGAAACAAATCGGCCAATACATCATGCAGGCTAGGTTAATTAGATGCTATTATGTAAACTAGCCATGTGCAAAATAAATCATTATACATTGGTCAGACGGCCCCCTTTATCTAAATTTTGTGGGCACTGTTCTTTACTAGGATGTGAGGAGAAACATTAGTCGAATCTGATAGAAGTTTCCTTCAGGGATCACAAAAGTTGTGCTGAAGAAAGTAAGCAAATTGGAGATTTGAAAGTATATCTTATATTAGTTAGTGAACAAATACACTTATAGCCGCAAACTGTTTGAATTCATTTTAGATGGAGTTCCTTTAAACGCATTAGATCATGTCGTGGCACTGCAGGGTTCCACTAGCCTATTTTGCTGTGCCTGTCCTCGACTGAACCGAGACATCACACAGAGACATTAGTTTCACTAGTTTTACAGCCCTGAGACAGATTGCACCCCTCCCTCAAACAACAAACAACTCTTGTATTATGTATGTATTATAGTCTAGAACAGGGGTAGGCAAGTTCGGTCCTAGAGAGCCGCAGTCCTGCAGAGTTCAGCTCCAACCCTAATCAAACAAGCTAATCAATGTCTTCAGGATTACTAAGGCTATAGGCAGGTGAGTTTTTTTTTTCAGGGTTGG
>NW_015506044.1:335404-335731 GCF_001515645.1 Sinocyclocheilus grahami | reverse complement strand
CACAAACGGCCTCCATAACCGTGACAGGACAGGATGAGGATTCCCAGACGGCCTCCATAGCCGTGACAGGACAGACAAAGAGTTCCCAGACGACCTCCTTGGCCGGAACAGAACAGGCAGATCGTTCACTGACGATGGCCGGGACAGAACAGACAGAGAGTTCATCGGCAGCCTCCAGAGAGTTCATCGGCGGCCTCGTGAACACACACCCGGAGCAGTGGGCAGCCATTTATGCTGCAGCGCCCGGGGAGCAGTTGGGGGTACGGTGCCTTTCTCAAGGGCACCTCAGTCGTGGTATTGAAGGCGGGAGAGAGCGCTGTACATTCA
>NW_015506044.1:317665-335306 GCF_001515645.1 Sinocyclocheilus grahami | reverse complement strand
ATCATTAGACAGCTGAGTTCGATCGGTGTCCGGGTCATAGGGTGGAAGATGTAGGAGCGAGGAAACGATTTTGCTGCGATTGGAGATGCAGATCCACCGGTCAGTGTGGTTTGGCCTATTAAACGGATAGTTCACCCAGCAGTGAAAATTGTGTCATTAATTACTCACTCTCATGTCGTTCCACACCTGTAAGACCTTTGTTCATCTTCAGAACACAAATGAAAATATTTTTGATGAAATCCGAGGACTTTCTGTTCCTCCATTGGCAGCAACGCAACTAAAACATTCAAGGTCCAGAACGGTAGGAAAGACATCATTAAAGTAATCCATGTGACTCCTGTGGTTTAACCTCAATTTTATGAAGCAACACGAGTGCTTTGTTTGTCCAAAAAATATTATTATTTACCACTTTATTTACATTAAATTATTATTCAAAGCTTGTTCATGCTACAATGTTAACTCTAGCGTGAACACAACATACAGGCGTCATGATGCTCTTATGAGCGTATTTCATCAAAAATATCCTCATTTGTGTTCTGAAGATGAACAAAGGTCTTGTGGGTTTGAAATTATATGAGGGTGAGTAATTGATGACAGAATTTTCATTTTTGGTTGAACAAACCCTTTATGACATTGTATGTGTATTTAGACAGTTTTGGTTTTGTCTGTTGCCACCTCATCACTTACATTTATTCTGTGTGCCTGAGAGCCTCCATCATGTTTCATTCATAGCCTGAAGAGACGCCCTTACAGCACAGAAATAATACAGGAGGAGAGGGTTATTTGGAGAGATAAGAAGGAGAAATATGCAGTGGGAAAGGAGCATTAAATGGATAGACAACATCTATGCTGTCCAGCTATAACTGACCAGATATCTTAATAAACATGATGTTATAGAATCACTGAACTCAGTCATGCCTTGTCCTCCAACCTTTATATACTGTTCATTATATGATTTTTTTTGATGACCATTAATTTATTAATCTATTCATTTATTTGTTTGTTTTTGCTTGTTTGTTTGTTTTACTTTTTAACAACAATATTCAAATTACTCTATTTTGTTTAGCTATAATCATTACATTTAGTCAATTTTACTCTGACTAAAATTATTTAATTGTATATATAATTTTAGCTGACAAAAAATACATTTAAGTTAATTATCCAAGCATTTCAAATTGGATTATATTATTGTCTGCAGTATATGTATGTATATATACAAATATTTTATATATTATAATAATTTGCCTATGTAATCATAATTAACTATCATTTCTACATACTTCAATCAATTTTGAATCTCTTTAAGACTTTTGTCTATTTCGTCATAGTGATCAGTTTTAATCTGACTAAAACTATGTATTTGTAACTGATCTATGATACATATTATAAAATTACTTGTTGTATATGAATTGTTTAAAAATACAGTTTACTTCATTGTTAATATTAAATTAAACATAAATGATAAAAAGTATAATTTATATAAAAAATAACTTTATTAATATACCCTTCAGTAAATTCTGAATCTCATTCACACTTCTGATGAAAATGTACTTAAAATGTAATGTAGTCTGTTTTGTCAAGTCGTAATTAAATTGAGGTTTTCTTTTATTGGTTCTTATTTTCATCAACACATTTAATTAAAATTATTTAATTAAAACCTGTTTAATTAAAAAAAGAACTTCATTTATAAACCCTGAACCTTCTTTTCACAATGCAACACGAAGAGTTTTTTTTTTTCAGAACGTCTGCGTTTCTTTTTGACATTGTAGTGACAAAATGATCCGGTCTGACTCGTCTTTCCAGCCATTCGGTAAAACAGTGAGGCAAATTGAGTTAACAGAATCAATAGAGCACTTTGAAAAAAGGGACATCTGAAGCAGTTATGGTGTCTGGTTCAGATGCAAATAGAGGTTGATATTCTTTGGGGGCATCAGTGAGAATTGGATATCTTTCCAACTTATATTATTGGGTAACAAGCTCAAAGTAAGAGGGCAAAAAGAAGGACTCCTTACTTTCCATTTTGTTCCAGTTTTCATACTCTCTTTTAATGCCCTCAGGCTCTGTCTCTCAGGGGCAAGTGAGGATGGAGCAGTGGGGCATTTTCCCTCTCTCTCTGTTATTTCTTTACTTCTCCTAGGCACCGGTTCATGGGAACAGCCTGCAATTACAGTGACACCCTCTGCCACCAACAAACTCAAAGCTTTTCTAGTATTAGTTCTTAGCCTGAGTTATCGATAGTGTTATTTGTGGACTTCTCTCCAACATACACACACAGGAGACACAGGTAACACTCAATGTCAAGGTTGCTGCTTTCAAGTTCTCTACTTCACAGGCTGTTGAGCTGATGATGCACAGGGCATTATGGGAAATCTTGTTACACAGCATTGCTTAGAGTGAGGGAGCGAGTAGATAAAAACTCATCTCACAGAGGTTGTATTTTTTGTGCATTTACTTCTCTGCAATTTGTCCATTGTACACTGTAAACACATGTAAAAATACAACAACAACAACAAAATGTAAATACAATAAATCAAATGAATGCATTTTAATGTAAATAATGTACATTCTGTTTAAATATTTTTCCAAAAGTCGCAAGGTTTATCTTTTTCACAGAAACATTTTTTAGGCTGAAGTTGCAGTGTACATTTTAATTTTCACCTATGTTTAATATTTCACTGTGTTTAATATTCACTCATCTCTGTGGTGTCTACTGGGAGACAGGTGTCATGTTGAAGGTGTTAGCTAGAGCAGAATGTAATATGTTCCTGTCCTATATGTAATTTTAATGCTGCAAATCACTTCCGATTTTTTCCAGCTTCCAGAGACATTCCCTGGGAGCCTCGGTGTATCATTCTTATGTGGAAATATTTTTTATAATGTAAGGTTCTTTTTTAAGTAGGATATTTTTATAATGAAACAGTGAATATTTGCTGATATTTTTGGTATTATTATTGGCATGCAAATATGATTGTTCACTCTTATTTTAGAAATAATCATAATACAAATATTTGTCATTTGTAATATTCTTGAAATGTTCCTGACATTTCATTTCTATTAATAACATTTCCAACTTACTAATTTATGATCAGTTAAGTATTATAAAAAAGTTAGTTGTCTTCAAATAATTAGACAGCTTAGATAATGATAATAACTAGAATAATTAGATTAGTGATGGAGATGTTTCTGATATTAGGCCAGTATTGGGCAACAAGTGACTATTTTTTTTTATCAGTGAATCTCTGATTCGTTCACTCAACCAATTCATCTAAAACATAGACTCAATCAGGAACAAAACAAGTATCACGACACACACATGAGGATAACTGGAACTTAGGAGCGAGGTGACGAGGAATATACGAAACAGTCTTTACTTCATGGAACACAGGGTACATAAACACAGGAGACAACAGGAAACACATCTATGTAACGAGTAGACCAGACAAAAGGGAAACTGAACAGGCAGGAACTTAAATACAAGGGTAATTAATAGCACACATCTGAACGGAATCATAATTAAACTAAACAAGGACAGGAAAATGACCAAATAAGTAAACACAGAAAGGCACATGAGGAGCAAAACACACACAAAACACGGACCAGAGTCTGACAACAAGTGAGTGTCTTATATAAGCCACTGAATTATTCACTCCACTGATTTGTTTCACAACCCTAATTCATTCAGGAACTAAACACCTGCGGTGTGTTGCTCAGCTGTTTATGCTTTTTGGAAAACAATTTATTTGAGGCAGCAAACATAAACAAAGCAACTGACAATATTACATTAATAAATGTTCTTGTTTAATGAACTGTTATATAAAAGCAGTATCACACACAATAGTGCCGTTGTAGCTTGAATTCAGAACAACAACATTCTTGACCATGTGATATTGCTTAATTATAGCTCATTATAATTATAGCTAGGCTTTGTTTGAAAACCTTGCTGTAAGGAATAGTAAACAAGTGGGTGATTCTGACCTTGTACATGGCTAAATCCAGTAGCACTGCAGTAACACAATCTGTCGGCATGTTTCACGCTGATGTTGCATATGAGGACTCATAAACTTCATATCATCCCTCAGTGATTTGATCAGTTGTCTCACATTACGTTGAGTGATCACTTACCACTCGGCCCCTGGGACATTTGTCTCCTCCAATATGAGTTCATTATCTTCAGCCGCCATGTACATGGTTAAATTGCCTTCTTATCCATGCTACACCGACCTCACCCCAAGGTCAAGTGTTGCACTGTCAGGCCGATTAAAGACTGTTACACAGGAATTATCAGCCTCATCTTAAACGCTGCATCCAGCTCCTGAGAAACAAATAGAGAGAAATTGCATCAAGGACTTGAATTATGGGCCAATGGCCATCATAGGGGTAAGGATCGTTCATGGATATTGATGGGCACGAAAATGAGAGGTAGTGCTGTAAAGTCTTCACAGTCAGGCTCAGAGCCTGTTTATTTAGCTCTCTAGGAGTATCTCAGCATTGTTTACGGGGCAGTCGTGGCCTAATGGTTAGAGAGTCAGACTTGTAACCCAAAGATCACAGGTTCGAGTCTCAAGTCCGGCAGGGATTGTAGGAGGGGGGAGTGAATTAGACTGAGGTGAGACCCTTGAGCAAGGCACCGAACCCCCAACTGCCCCAATTGGCTGCCCACTGATCTGTGTGTTTGTTCACTTCTCACTGCTGTGTGTGTGTGCACTTGGATGGGTGAAATGCAGAGAACAAATTCCAAGTAGTGGCCATACTTGGCCACACATCACATCCTTTCCTTTCCTTGTCTTGTTCTATGAGTGCATTGGATACTGACGGATTCAACTTGCACACAAACTGTTCTGGTGAAAACAAGCCTATGCTGTAGTCTTTTTGTGTGTGTAGTGGAGTGGTTGTTTTGCTTTAAAAGCATCTTTGAATAGCTCTTGAAACACAGCCTTTGATAGGCACAGTGCAACACCAGATAACTCTTTATCGCCAGTTGAATGGCTAATGCCCTCTCTTACTCTTTCCCCCATCAAAAGATGCTATTTATCCTCTGTAATAAGCAAAATGCAGTCACAATGCAACCATTTGGATATGGGAAAATAAGATTTGTTTGCAAAGAGTTGAGGAGTATAATGGAAAACCGTTTATGCAGTGAAGACAGTGAATTTGCAGAATGGCTTTATGCTGCGCCAAATGATAAGTTGACAAGTTCCACTGAAGAGTTCGAATTTGTACAGTTACAATTGTATCCAGGATACAATTATCAGCCATTCTATTAATATGCGTGCTGGGTATTGCATTGCCACTGAGCCGTTTGATTTTAATGTATTCAGATCTTCATTATATGCTTCAGTATATATGCTTATGCAATAACACATTTTAAAAAATCAGAAAACATTTGATTAAAACACCATTTATCTTTTGTGATTTCTTTCGGTTTTAACTGAATTTAACAATGAAAATGAACCAAACAGAAAGTCATTAGCTGACATTATCATCCAATACACTTTTATAATAAAATTCATTGAAGAATTGGCTCCATTTCAATTCATGAGTGTGAAATTGAATTGTCCATCCATCCATCCATCCATCCGTCCTTTTTAACATCTATTTATTGTTCTATCTGTTTGTCATCTCTCCATAAGACCTAAAAACAAAACTTTAAGGCTTTTTATCTTAAAAAATGAGAAGTTCTGAAAATGTATTAAAAGAAAAAACAAAAAAACTGAATCAATTCATCATTCAATTGGAGAATTGGCTCCATTGAAATTGAGCTATCTATCTATCTATCTATCTATCTATCTATCTATCTATCTATCTATCTATCTATCTGTGAACAGAAATGAGGAAACATATTGCAATTTCAAATTATTTTCATTGTACGTTCAATTTTGAATTGCAATGATGCATTCTGTTTGCTCCTTTCATTCAAATTCATTTCAGTTCAGCTGTTTGGAATTAAAAAAAAAAAATCTAATTTAGTTCTGAAGGACACACCGTCCAGACAGCTGGTAATAATGAGTGGGGTTTGTATGAAAATGTACAACTTTTTATAGTTTTATGTACAATTCAAAGTTAAGCCAAGGGCAAGTTCTAACTGGTCCAATTGTCAAAGTAAACCAGTCTGCGTAGCACAGTGTATTAAGCAAACCTGATACGTGCCCCCCTGTATTTATGAGCTTGGACTTAAGCCAGTTGTACACACATTCATTAATGTTGTTCTGGAATGTTCTGTCCTTTTGAGACACCTACTTATAAGTGTTGAAAATGCAAAGACGTCCTTCTCAAACTAGTGGCAAGAATCTTGTCTCTTCGATTGAATGGGCATGCTTGCTGTTGCCTGTTTGAATCACAGTCTGCTGGGTTTTTTATTTCATTATTTTGTTCAGTTTTTGACAGATTTATGCCTGAATATCTTAAATTGAAATGCAGAGTCTGAGTCAAGCAATGACTTGATTTACTGTCCCAGGGACATCTCATGCACCTGACATCCCAGTCAGGCAGGCAGACTCTATTTCAGAGAACTAGAGAGCAGGCAGAGATGAGTGTGCCAGTGTATGTAGAGTTGGACATTACCCTTTATTTTCCACTCCAGCAAAGCGAACTCCTCGTAACCCTTTGTAATGAGGATGTGGGTCATCATTTTTGCCTGTGACTCATAAAAAAACTTGACACTTATGCTAGGCCTCCCAGCGATGTGACAGCTCACCTCGTGTCACCTCGGCCGCCCTGTTCCAGAGGTGATGACAGAAATGCTGGTCCTGCAGCTTTTTTTATAACTTCACTTTTTCTATTATCCATTATCCGCCTTATGCCAGGCTGGAATTTTTATCACAACAGTTGTTTAGCTATTGTTATTCCACAGATGCGGGTCATCATTTTTAGCAACTATGGGTAGAGTTGCTCTCATTTAGCGTAGCTTTGGGACGGAAACAGGTCTATCTGACCTGAATGGGTAGAGGAATTACAAGCAAATTTTCTTTCTATAATCATAAAGTCTTGTCCAACAAACTCAGATGAATGTGCAGACACATTTAAACCAGCTAGACTACACAATTCAGCTTTTTCTTTTCTCTTTATTTGACTGTTTTTATTCTAGTGGGTGGCTTTTGCATGCATTGACGTAAATGGTTCATTAATCTTTGCAAATTAGGTAGATAATTACAATGTAAATGTATAAAGGCACAAACACTTACAACCCCTCATGAGTCCTGGGTATTCATTAGCACCATTATGTTGAATCAACTTTATCTTATGTAATATTTGCAAGACATTAAAAAAAGAATACCTTACATCTTTTCTTTTTGTTAAAATATATGTGAGGGAGACTATTATGAAAGGCCTACATTTTAACTTTAGAAGTCAACATGACTCACATAGCAACATACAGTATAGAAGTGATTGTTACCTAGGTAGCTATTTTTACCTCCTCTGAAGTTTAGTTTTGTTGCTGTAACTGAATTACTGTGATAATATTGTATATTATTGTGATAATATTATAAGAATTTAAAATCTCTGATTTCTATTTTAATTTATTTCAAAATGTAATTTATTATTGTATGGTAAAGCTGATATTTTTTTTTTTTAGCATTACTCCAGTCAAATCATCCTAATATGCTGATTTGCTGCTCAGGAAATATTTATTCTTATTATCAATATTTATTTTTCTTTTTTTTGTGGAAACCCTGATATATTCTTTGTCAGCATTCGTCAATGAATATAAATATTAATGTGAATATAAACATACATTTGAAGTATCTTTTTGTAACAATGTAAAAGTCTACTCTGTACTGTCACTTTTGATCAGTTTAATCTTCAAACAAAACAAAAAATTCTTACTGACCCCTAACTTTTTCATAAGTGTAAATAGAAACTGTATTGCTGTGTTTTCAAAATTGTTAATTTCAGATTTTTTTAATCACTGATACTTAAATGCTGAATATTTCATATATGCAATTTTGATTCCATCACAATGGCATGTTTGTGATTTGCATATTTTGTCGTATGCATTAAGATTGCATGCTTTATTTATTGACTTCTTCACAGTGCTTGTGCAAATACTTCATTTGGACTGTTTACACAGGTGCAACAATCTATTTATGCTTCATCTATGTGGAACACAAGTGCTTGCAGGCATACATACAGAGCAACAACACAGTCAAACAAGCATCATATTGCAGCATTACTTACTCAGAAAGGACTAACTTCTCTATGAACTTTGCAATATAACCAGGACCAATTATGTGCTCATGTTCTGTGGTCAGAGAATCTTTCTAGACAATTGCCCAAATGAGTTGAATCTCCTCCAGCAAATGAGAATGATGCATTCAGTGTGTCTGCATGCTGCCAGACTTTTCCCAGAACACATTTCAGGTGTCCAGATCGGTTAGAAGGCAACATTGTTTGTTTACTACACTCTGTGAAAAGTGTAGAAAAGTATGCTTGAGGGCACAATGTGTCCAAATCTGCAGATTTACAACTGTTAACTTTGGAGAGCGAAATGCATGAATGTGTTTGAGGTTGTAGTTTCAGACATAATAGTGAGTACTCTCTAAATGTAATTGGTCTGAAGTGGGCACACTCAGACTAACAACAAAGGAACATTTTAGTATTTCATTAGAACAGATGAATGGAAAATTGTTTAACGCTTTTGATGACTCCATTTGACCATGACATGTATTATTAACAACATGAATATTTCTGATTACAGTTATAGTGCTTAAACCGGCTACCAAAGTGATTTAGTCCACTGTTCAAACTCTTTTCGCTTGCTGTAACAATATAACCATAATTTTGTCTAGTTATTGCATTGTGAACTATTTATTGGAGAATAGAAGAGTTTGCCTTCAGCATGCAGCATTACACCTCAATCCATTTTAAGCATATAAAGGCAAGATTCCTCCAGCCACGCTATCCATTTTTAAACACGAGTAGATGTCATTTGTGATCAAGGAGGGACAAAATGCATTGTGAGTCAGTGATGAAAAGAGCAGATCTGGGCCTCTTAACGCAAGAAAAACATGATGAGAAAGAAAGACATAGCAGCGGATTACTTTTGTTTTCCCAATCATCCTTTCATGGCAAACAGTATTGATTCAGATTCTATGGCCCTCTCTGTCTTTCTAACCTTCCATCTCTCCGGCTCACTCTTCTTCTGCCCACCTGGCCCCAAGAGAAATGACTCCTCAGCGCTCTGTCTTAGTATTAAAGAACCGCTGACAGGGAATCATTCTTCCTGATCTCTGAGTTTAGCCTTTAATTTTTACAAAACCTATCAATCATGGCAGTGGGGGGAGAAAAGTCTCAGTAATATTTCCAAGCAGTGATTAAAAGATATCACCTTACGACATACATCAATCTGCAGAATGTCATTCATTGTCCTCGTCACACTGTAGATTTTAGAGCGCTGGCCTATTAAAGCAATAAGCTACAAGAGGCCATGCCAAAATCATTTTAATAATCATTTTTTTGTCTTGTTTTCCTGTAAAAATATCTAAAGATCCATAAATCAAGTTAAATTTGAATTGCATAAGATGTTGCAATTAAACAGAATATATCTTGAGTTATGATGAATTCTGTAAAGCGTTATGTATAAAATAATAGTCAGAAAAGTGTGTGTATATATATATATATATATATATATATAAAACAAACCTGTGTGTGTGTGTGTGTGTATAATGGAGCAAATAAATAAATACATAAATAAAAAAGGCTTTTATTTACTAAAAAAAAAAAAAAAAGAGTACAACAGTTGTGTACAACAGACAACAGTTGTTCCAGCAAATGTTTGATAACATTGATAATTTACAAATATGTATATCAAAAATTATACAGTAAAGGATTTATAGGGTTAAGTTTAATTTATGTAGCATAAATCTTAAATTATTCAATTTCCATACCCTTATCTGTTGAAGTTGAACTTTAGCTCAGGAGCATTAATTTTGCTTGTAAATGTTACCACACTTTGAGTGACGCTAACCTGTGGCAAATTCAATTGAAAGGGTATGATTTGGAAAGGCACACATGTCTTAATAAAAGGTCTAACAGTTGAAAATGCATATTAGAGCAAAGACCAAGCCCTAAGCTGAGAAAAAAATTCTGCTGCATTGAAGGTTCACAGAAGCATGTAGCCTTCATTATCTATAATTGAAGACATTTGGAACAACCAGGACTCTTCCCAGAGCTGGCCTCCTGGCCAAACTGAGCAATTGATGTAGAAGGGCTTTGGTTAGAGTGGTGACCAAGAAGCTGATGGTCACTCTAGTTGAGCTCCATGATCATATAGGAGATAGGAGAAACCTACAGAAGGACAAACATCGCTGCAACACTCCACCAATCTGTGCTTTATGCCGGTGTGGCCAGACTTAACCGTCTCCTCAGTGAAGACACATGAAATCACACTTGGAATTTGCAAAAATACACCTAAAGGACCCTCAGACTGTGAGAAATAAAATGCTCTGGTCTGATGAATCTCAATTCCAAGCATCATGTTTGAAGGAAACCAGGCAATGCTCATCACCTGCAGAGTACCACCCCAAAAGTAAAGTGTGTTGGTAGCAGCCTAATGCTGTGGGGCTGTTTTTCAGTGGCAGGAACTGAGGGACTCAGAGTAGAAGAAAAGCTTCATGCACCAAAATATTGAGATAGCCTTAATGAAAACCCTGTCCAGAGCACTCAGAACCTCAAACTGGGCAGAAGGTTCACTTTCCAACAGGACAACGAACCTAAGCACACAGCAAGAGTGGCTTATAGACAACTCTGTGAATGTCCTTGAGCGGCCCAGCCACAGCCTGGGCTTGAACCCAATCAAATATTTCTGGAGAAAATGAAAATGTGTGTCTGTCCCCATCCAACCTGACAGAGCTTGAGAAGTGAAGAGGTGAGGTGAAGAATGGCAGATAATTGCCAAATGATGATGATCAAAGCTTGTCGCATCATACCCAAAAATACTTGAGGCTGTAAAGGTGCTTCAGCTAAGTACTGAGATAAGGGTTTGAATACTTATGCAATGTACTTATTTCAGTTTATTTTTGTTTTTTTTTAATAAATGTACAAAGTTGTGACAGTTCTGTTTTGCTTTGCCATTATGATGTATGGAGCGTAGATTGATGTCGGAAAAAAGTAATTAAAATCAGTTTAACATAAGACTGCAACATAACAAAACTTGAAAAAAGGGAGTTTGAATACTTTCGCAAGGCACTGTATATATATATATGTATATATATATATATATATATATATATATATATATATATATATAATTATTATTATTGTTATTATTATTATTATTTTACAAATGGTAACAAGTGTATCACCCTTAATTTACCCAGGCAGTATCAATATGATAAAACAAATGTTCAATTAAAAGTTATATTTATTCATAATAATAATTAAAGTGATATATTGTACTCCACAAAGTAGTTCAGTAGCCTAACTGTTGCAAGTTGTTTGAAGCAATGCATTTGATCAGCATTTTACAAAATTGTGCTCATCCAGTCAGAAATTATTCTCTTAACTATGCATTTTATAATTCTTATAATTGTAAATATGAATTGTTATTTGGTTGACGTGACGCCTGCATTGCTTTACAGCAAATTCATGCTGTAAAAGTGATATTTAAACGTTGATGGCTCCTTAAAGTTTTATTAAACTGAGCTTAACCTTGTTGCACTGTGTTACACTTAAGTGGTACTAAGTCAAGCTGTCGCTCCTGTGTTTGGTGTAGAACGAATATCTTCCTATAATGACTACAAACCAGCAAGACTTCTGTCCTGTGGCATGAAGCAATTAAACTTACTAAAATACATGCATGATGCATAACATAGCATGCTTGGAGGTCAAACGTCCTCTGACAAACTTGCAGGGAAAATGACGAGATCACTGCACTATGCTCAAGCCTGATCCCTTATGGATTCCCACTCTTTATCCCAGCTGCATGTTAACACACTGACCACGTACAGCCAATGTTTTACGTGTAGTGGGCACAGTGCCATAGAATCATGATGGATGATTAGAGCGGCACAAAAAAGCCACTAAAGTGTTATATGTATAGAAGTCTCAACCAGTGTCCCTCAGCATGATTTCTGCTACTGAATACACAACAGACCTTTGTTTATAATTTCCATAGTGTACACACACAGACATTTTAGAATATTACCTTATTAGACATATTTGCATTTTAGTTAAGAGGAAATGAAATGCACAGCAGAGCAGGATTAAGAACTCACCAGCAGGTGAAGGGAAGGATGAGAATGGCTGTCCGCAGCTGCCTCCTCCCCTACTGAACCACTGCAGCTACAGAAACAACTCTACTCACACCATTATATGTAAATGTGTATGTATATATAGTACAAGTTATGACTGTCTGGTTATAAGGTCAGACAAGATTTTAAGGTAACTATTTAACAGTATGTTCTAACTTGCACTGAATACATGCTGCAACCTACCTGCTCTGTTACTCCACACAGAGTAGATGCAGTGATAATAAACCCTAGAAACCCACTTGTTATGCTCCCTGCTTGAGAGGCTATTTGAAGGCACACTGTTGAGCTTGTGGATTTAGCTGCATCCTGTGCTATTCTGTTTTTGAGGGGTCAATTTTAGCAGCTTCGTTGCATTTGTTTCGATGCAAAAAGCTTGGAAATGTTTGCCCATAAGCCACAGTTGCAGATGAATGTTGATTTCCCACTATAATCAATCAATCAATCAAAATAAATATTTATTTATGTATTTGTTCTCTATTAACTATTGTTATTATTAATTACTTTATATGCTGATTAACTAATCACATATGAGTGTGTGTGTGTGTGTGTGTGTGTGTGTGTGTTTAATTAAATGCAATTAAAATAATTATTCAATTAATTAAATAATAATGGTAATTACATATAATCTATAATTAATTCCATTAAATGATGTTGTTGTTTTGTTTTTGTTGGTATACTTTGTTCATTGGAATCATGCTAGAACATGTGAAAGCTGGGACATTTTTGTGATGGACATCAGTCCTCATGTTAATTAACATGTATTGCCCTATTTAAAATAAAATAATAAAATAAAATAATAAATACATAAATACATACATACATAAATGTGACCATATTGCATTTGTTGTGTACATGCTAATCTATCCTGATGGATCCTGGACAGCAATGTTTTTAAACATATTTTTAAAACACTATCTATAGAGCAGTGGGTGATTGACAGTTTAGTAGGCGCTCTGTCAGTTATCCAGAGTTTTTAAAATAACCATATTTAAAAATGTATTTAAAAGCATATTTTAGAAGTATATTCATATATTCTTTAATATGCTTGCTGTCAACATGACACGTAAAGCACATCTACAGTTTGCTTAATGCATGTGTACCATTAACTGAAAATTGAAAGTAATATAGTATATAAAGTAAAATATTTTGTGCGTTTAATTTATTTTTTGCACTTGCTGTAACAGTGGAATTGTGAGTGAGGCTACTGCATGCAATCATGAAATAAGATCACAACCATGCTTTCTTGTGTAACACAGAAAGAACCAGAAAGAACCAGTGTAAAGAAACCCTTCAGTTTATCTGTGAGGAAGTGAAGTCTTGGGGGAGTGGAGTTGTTTGCCTGAGATGCTATTGTGCCAGCTGCATTGTCTTATAAACCACCAGTGGATCATAATATTGAGGTTTGACACTGTTTACTCATAAAGCTTTGATTCTTTGCCTGATAGCTCTGGGATCTGCTGCTTTACCCTGAATTTCTTCTTCTAAGACCATAAGGATTACATCAGACTTTTATCTCATGGTGCAGCATTACATGTGACATGAAGAACTAAATGTGCATTGTAAAAGGTGACGCAGCAGAACCATATCACATTTCAGATTAATTGTCGATGTACTATGAAACTGTCAACTATTTTATAAAGCCGGTTAAACTGATTCATGTGCTAATAATGGCGTTAAAGAGGGGGCATTTATTGATCATACAAAGAACAATTTAAGTAAGTGTTGGCTATTTGAATTGCAAGTAGCATTAAGAAGTTTAAGCTCAGCTCTGGCAATAAACACAATAGCCAAAGTGCCCCTCTCTGAATAGATGCTTACAGTCCCTGTGAAGAATTTCACAACCTTTCATACACTTAATGAAGGTTTTCATAAATGCGACACAATCTTGCAGCTTTTGGCTCCCTCCAGCCAAGCCATTATTCCCACACCCATCAGGAATACCCAATCCTTTTTCATCCATTTAGAAAACTCTCATACCGCTTTTCTTTCTTTCGTCTGGGGACAGGGAGGTGGGTGGATGAGGAACACTAGCATACTTTTACACTCTCTCACTCCTTTCTTTCTTTGGGACACTTAAAGAAGCCCATGGTTGCCGGCTCTCTTTTATTATTTCAGATTGGTGAAGCAGGTGATGGAGAAAGCAGCAGAGCAGAGAGGTACAATAAGGAAATTGTCTTGGCCAAATAGCTTCAGATTAAGAACATGACTGAAACTGTCTTTTCTGCTGTTGTCAGCCCTACACGAGGAATGGGAAACGAGGTTAGGTGTGCAGACAGCTTTTTATGAGTATATGCTGAGTGTATCTTTAACAGGTGACTTCAAATGCACCTACTTATAACAAAACATAAACAAGACTGGGGGAAAAAAAGGAAAACGAAAAGAAAAGAGGAGGAGAGGGCTGTTTGCCACATAGTGGCTATTTCTCAGGGTATGTTTATTTTTAAAACTCAATTTCTGTACTTTAAGTATGTGCCTTAAAGTACTGCCTACAAAAAAAGTTATTGAACATTCTCAAAAAAAGAAAGAAAAAAGTTATTGCTACAAACTCAATTTATGTATTTTTAAAACTCAACGTCTGTACTTTAAGTGCATGTCTCACAGTACTGCCTATAAAAAAGTAGTCAAATTAGAACATGCCTTCACACATTTAAAGTTCATTTAAATAAAAAAAAGTAAAAAGCAAAAGCTTAGTTGGTTTTTAGTATTATTGTGTAATTGGAGTTGTGACAAAATCTAACTTGTGACAACTTGCCCCTTCTCTTAGGGGTTTGGAATGACAAAAGTGTGATTAAATGATGACACAGTTTTCAGTTTTGGTTGAATTAACCCTTTAATTTCACCAAGGTTGGAACATGAAAACAGCATTCATTTTAAAATCTTTCTCACCCAGCTCTTACAAAATGTAATTGTTTCGTTTATTTAATTTTTATGGGGTGGATACAGAGAGATGAGGTCACAGAAGCAATGATGCATGAAAAATGCCATTTCGTGCCTAGATTCCTGCCGCTTGGATCACAAAACTAGCTGTCACTTCTGAACATTAGTGTAATACTCAGGCTGCTCCGATGCCATATCGAGACAGCGGCCCTCCATAATCACTGTTATATAACAAGGAAAGACGCTGAAGGAGGATTGGAAAGAGTAACTTGCCGTTCAATATTCGTGCATGGTTATGTTTCTTAACAGCTCCTGTCATCCTGGGTGAAATCCTAATCAAGATGCATAGCAATTCTCACATAACCTCATCTTAAACATTGTACGCCTCGTTCTTTAAATGTCTGGATGGTTCTCTTTGTTTAAATAGCCGTCGGCATTGCTTTAAGGCTGACTACCTATAGACGTGCTTAATTACCATCTGAGGGGCCTTGCGATAATTGTTTGTTAATCCTGGCCTTCATTTGAATAGTGCATGTCTCTTTAGGATTCGTCTTTTAAAAAAATTAAGCAGAGCCTGTGCCAACCAGACTTAAAATACACGCCTCATATATCTGGCAGTCAAACACTCTTGGTTCTTCTACCTTGGCAACACGCAGAGTTTATTTTTTTTTATTTATTTTTTTTGCGTATATGTTCATTAAGACATTATTTAGAGTATTTATGGACCCTTTGTCAACATTTTACTCCATTTTTAATCACCTCTTTACATTAAGTGGTCCTACAACTTTTCTATATTTTGCATAATTTTGATTTTTACACATACTGTTTGTTTGAATATAAACTGAAACCTACAATATTGGTGTATTTACATGTGCACAACTTTAGGAATGTTAAAATGTTTGTGTTTCCCCTAGATTTATGTTATAAATATTTACTACCTTATTTACTTAGTATTTTTTAATTTTCTATTATAAGCTTTGCTGTCAAAGGAATACATTTTCCAATTAATTAAAATAGAAAGCAGATATTAAATATATATACTGTATATGTAAGGGATAGGTAATCAACGGTTTGCCGTGCATTAAAGGATTTTAAATGCATAACGCGGAGGCAAAGAACCACCCGACGAAGCCTCCGCGAAGTGCATTTAAAATCCTGTAATGCACGGCAAGCCATTGATTATCCCGCTTATTCCATGATAATTTGCCAAGTTATATACAAGTTAAAACTTGTATTGTTCTTTGCAGCGCAGTATTTGACCAAATGGGTAAAAATGGCAGAGAGGGAGGCAGACAGAGGAAAATGAAAATAATGGGTTATTTTCTTCAGTTACGGCACATTAGCTTTAGCATTCTGCACGCTTCAAATCAGACATGTGTGTGCGTTACCTGCCTTCGGTGTCTGCACGTCTCTCTCTACAAACAATGAATTACTTCAAAAACAGTGATTTTACCACCTTGTTGCTGAGGAATATAATGTAGCGATCTAGTATCTAGGCTATTTTATTAAAGGTGGGGTAAGGGATTTCTGGTAGCCAATGTTGATATTTCAAATCACCAAAACAAACACACCCCTACCCCAAAAGGGTCTCTCCCCTATTTTGATTGCTCCGCCCCACACATACGTACGCAACCCAGGCAATGATTAGTTCTGTGAAACAAAGCAAAACCGATGTTACACCGGACGCGAGCGGCGCGGAAAAATACTATAGAACTCATTATAATCAGTGATGCTGTCTACACTGGATGCGGCGCGGCACGGCAAATTCCCGACAGAAAACTGCTGCTGCGTTCTATTAATTGACACAATTTTCAAATGATGTTGAGCAGTCGCTTTATCGTGTCCAGTGTAGACAGACTTTAGCTGTTGCTGCGTGGTGTGACAACTGTCGCGTCCGGTGTAGACACGACTCACCTATCGGGAAGAAACAAAGCAACTTTGGCAACTGATCGCAGGCCTTCTGCTCCTTGAGTTCTCTCCAGCGATGGAAAGCTGATCCGATATTTACACGGGTCCTACTTCTTGCCTTATCGTAAGCCTTCTTTTATTCCGCAGATGTTTTCCTCTTTTGTTTTTTATCCGCCATCTCTATCTTTCTGTTGCTCTGCTCGGCCAATGTCCGTCCTGTGCACTGAGCGCTCTCTCCTCCACATCATGAGTAAACACACCCCTTACTGCTGATTGGCTACAAGTTTGTTTTGGTACTCAGCCTGACTCAGTTTTCTAAAGCGTTTTTGAAAAAATACATGACCCACCTTTAATAAAAGTCGCGGGGAAGCATTGACAACAAATTTATATGTGTGTGCAGCGCAATCTAGGTCTCTCTGTCTCCCTCGCTCCCTCGGTGTATGTGTGTGTGTGTTTGTGTGCATCAATTAAAGCAGCGCATTAATATAGAACAGTGATTAAACTACCTGTACATTAAACGGTTTTACTGCATACCTGCCAACCAATCAGAATCTAGTATTCAGACAGACCATGGAATAAATGTGTATGTGTATATATATATATATATA
>NW_015506044.1:301400-317655 GCF_001515645.1 Sinocyclocheilus grahami | reverse complement strand
TATATATATATATATATATATATATACACACACAGTTAGGTCCATATATATTTGGACACTGACACAATTTTCATAATTTCGACTCTGTATGCCACCAGAATAGAATTCAAATAAAACAAGATGGAATTGAAGTGCAGATTTTAAGCTTTAATTCAAGAGGTTGAACAAAAATATAATATAAAATGCTTAGAAATTGTTATATTTTTTTATACACAGTCCCCCCATTTTCAGGGGCTTAAATGTAATTGGACAAATAAATATAATCATAAATAAAATGTTCATTTTTAATATTTTATTGGAAATCCTTTGCATGCAATGACTGCCTTAAATGTGGAAATCATGGACCTTACCTGAGACTGGGTTTCCTTTTTTGATGCTTTGCCAGGCCTTTACTGAAGCTGACTTCAGTTGTTGTTTGTTTGTGGGTCTTTCTGCCTTTAGTTTTGTCTTGAGCAAGTGAAATGCATGCTCAATCAAGTTGAGATCAGGAGATTGACTTGGCCATTTTAGAATATTCCAATTTTTACATTCAAAAACTCCCAGGTTGCTTTTGCTGTTTGTTGTGGGTCATCGTACATTTGTACTATGAAGCACCGCCCAAACAGCTTTGCTGCATTTGACTGAATCTGGGCAGACAGCATATCACTATACACTTCTGAATTCTTCCGGCTGCTTCTGTCCTCTGTCACGTCATCAATAAACACGGTAACCCAGTGCCACTGGAAACCATCTATGCCAGGGATGGGCAATTGGCAGCCCGTGAACCGTATATACGGCCCACAGTGTCTTTTAGTACGGCCCGCTGGATTATTAGACTCAGATGATCCATTTTAAAACATTTTAAAAGTAAGTCAGGTAAAGATTGCTTTCAGTTTATGATGTTCATACTGTCTCCAAACAGGAGAGTTCGCTAGTTTTCAACGCTGTAAATAGGTTGCTGTAAATTTTACAGTAACTTACTGGCAGCTGGATGCCAGTAATTTACTGTAAAAATGTTTACAGTATTAGTACTGTAATTGCATTTACAGTACAATAATGTCTTTACTGTATTTTATTTACAGTATTATTACTGTATTTTCTGTACAATACCCAGCCCCCCCACAATAACTCATGAGCTTTAGTTCTGATAATATTATTTTTTAATTGTTGAACATTTTCTTTTTAAAAGTACAAATTACAAATCTTGACCTCTCAGATGCACTAGCTTAAAAAAAGGGTATCACCACAGTCCCCTGGGGACTTTGTATCATGGTACTAGATTAGACTAATATAGGTGACCTTAACTTACTCAACAGTCGATGTTATCAGCCTTTTGGCGGCATTCCGGCCGTCAGTCAGAAAAAAAGGCTCCAACTCCCGACATGAAAAATGACACGATGAGTAATGTTAGTTTGCTGTTAACAAGTGAAAATATCTTAAAATATCGCAGTTTTGCATAAAACAGAAATAATATACTAACCTTTCATCGAGTTAAGGTGCATTTCTCTTTTGTCCTTTAACAGCCACTTCCACCAAACAGTCAAAAAAGAACTCCATTGCCATTGGTCAGTTTTTCGTGGGCAAGTTCACTACTGTACATTGATTTACAGTAGTGAGGAAATACAGTAGTGACCGTATATTTTCCCATAATCCTTTGCGGTTTACAGTAAAATACTGTATACACATTTTACAGTATCTTACTGTACATATTACAGTATAATACTGTTCAAATTACAAAAAACAGTTACAGTGATATTATGGTCCCTTGAAAAAGGGGGAGGTACATATTAAAGATCTGTAATTCCTTAAACTTTCCTCCGATTTTGATGAGATTTTGACCCTCAACCCTTAAGTTGTTCATATAAAAAATGTGTGCATTTTAGAAGCTGCCAGTACATAACAATGTATGTTTCAGTCTGTACTGTAAAAAAGTATGTGTATATACGATGTTTAAATACAATTACTGATTAGATCAAAATGCTCAATTGCATGATTAATAATAAAAAGTGTGCTAAGCTGTTAGATAGAGTATAGCATGTCACCGCATAGGACATTTCAACGTCCCAAAAGTATATAATGTCAACCACCCATGTTTATTACGCCGCTTCCCTCATGGGGACCATTGGCTGCTCCTCACAATGTAGGTCATTTCAGCTTTTACTATACTTGTGGGGACATTTGGTCTTCGTAATGTAGGCAAAACCTGACCCACACACATTCACACAAGCACAGTGAGCTATATAAAAGGGACATTGAGGTTTAAAGGGAGAGGAAAATGATGGATATTAGCTTGACTCTCATTATGTGCATAAGATATTTAAAAGGCAGTACAATGATAGACCGATAGCACTTTGCAGTCTGCACATCCTGTACTACAACATTCATGCAAACTAAAGTGGAATAGTGCCCTTGCCTATTTCACTCATGAAATAAAGCTTTGGTTTTGAATATTTCCTTCAAACTCAGGATGTGTGCAGCTATTGTTCCAGCTCAGCACCATGTGGAATACGTCAGCCTGTTATCTCATATTCTAAAATAACTTGCCCTCATTCTCTAACTGGTATTTATTGATATGTATTTTCCTTTGTTACAAGCAGTTCCGTCTGAAAAAGACACAAGAACTTGAGCGCAATCTCCTCTTCTGAGCCAAGAAAAAAATTGCTTTGCCAAGGATTCAAAGACAACTGCACAATAAGGAACAAAACTCTATTGGTGCCCTCACAGTATTGTTGAAGCTCCTGTTTTATTCACCAGAAATTAAATGGGCATTCCTCTGTCTTCCTCCCTCTCTCTCTATCTCTCGTTCTCTCATCCCGTTTCCCAGCGCTTGCACTGTAACTCATCAGCAAGGCATCCTGGGAGTTTTGAATAATGTATGTCCCACCATACAAGCGGAGACACAATGCAATCTCAGAGAGAGAGACTCGAGCCCATGTGCTTGTTGGACAATCAGACTGCTGCTGTGTGCGCTGTTCTGTTTAAAACCAAGCACAAGCTTTTCATTCACCTCGGCTCAAGCCCCTCGCTCACCCCTTGGCCTCTTCTGGAGATCCTGTCGGTGCTACTGTCTACGAGTTGCCTGTTAGCTATGCTCAGAGGAATGCAGACAGTCTCCGGCATGGTGCCGTCAGAAACTAATTTGGGCCATCAGATACTGAATCTGAATTTGAAACATTGTTTGAAAATGTGAACAAGGCTTGCTTTTTTTTGGAGAAATTTTATTTCTAGTCTATCCCACACAGACCTTGGTATTTTTATCTTGCCGTCACCCTCCTATCATCTCACACAGACCAGAAGATGGGTTTAAAGCACAGGGCAATTATGCAGACCTCCAGAGTATCCAGAGGGTCAAGTGCCTTTCTCAAGAACACAGTGGCAATCCGTGCTGGAGATGGTTACATTTAAGAAAATGTGTTACGATATTGTGTTACTCCGTAGCAGTAACACTTTACAATAAGGTTTGTGCTATGAACACGTTTACAGCATATATTATTCTATTTTAATGTTCATTTCTACATATTCTAATACATTCTTAACATTTCAAGTTGTATAAATTAATAAGAAATGTATTTTGACCAAACATGATTTTTTTTTATTAAAAAAAAAAAAATTATATATTTGAATTTTTACATTTAAAAATGAAAGGCTGGAAAAAATGTATTTATATTTTATTTATTTATTTATTATCATTCAAGTGTGCGAACAAGCAAAATAATATCAGTCGAACTCACATTAAACAACAATATCACAGAGCTGGCTCATTTTGATTGAATCAGTCAGTTGTTGACTCAAGAACAGCTGCAGTTGGATCAGTCTGATTCGTGAATGAATTGTTCAGTGTGATTCCTGAACCAATCGGAAAAGAATAACCTTGTGTGCAAATCCGACATTATCACCTCTTGGAGCAGGTGGCTGAAAAATGTACTTAATAAAATAATTTGTTACTTTCCACCACTGAAATACTGTATATGGGCAAGTGAATACGTGAAATTCTGATTACAAAAATTGAGTACTTGGCTTTAATTTTGTTTAGTTTGAGTACATTTAAAAATGTAAATCAGGTGGGCTGAAGGAAAACTTTATTTGCAGTCTATTTGTCACTGATAAGCGCGCGCGACACGCACTCTCTAGAACTATAACATCATGCTCACACATACAACAATAACTCCTACAATGTTTACACACATTAATTACACTCCTATTTCTCCCAACACAGGCGAGGAAGAGATTTTCGATTGTATTTGTTGGTAAATAAACACTTAGAAAAGCAATGCTTGTTATTATTGATAAAATATTACACTAAACAAGCAGTGTTAAGAAAAAAAGAGTACATGGTAGTTCAGCAAAAAAAAAAGGAAATTCTACATCGTTTACTCACCCTCATGTTGTTCCAAACCTGTATCATTTACCTTATTCAGTGTTTAATTTTATTCAGTTTAAATAAAAGTTAATGGAGTTGTTGTACAAGCACATTGTTGTTTTGGACCTCAATTACTTTTATTATATGGACTAAACCAGTTATTTTGTGTTCTACCGAATAAAGTTTGTTCCCTCTCTATCTGTTCTATCCATTTAAACATGTATTTCATCCACTAACACATGCATATGCAATCTGTGCATAAATGTGATCCCACATGTAATCTCCTGTAGAGACTTTAAGAACGTGTGCAACAGAGTATGAAAGTGAAAGTGAATCTCTGCTGTGTAGTGTTCATTTACTGAAGCTCCTGAGTTCATTTACGGAGCCTTTTGTATGTTCGCCTGCAATCCCAGTAGCCCCTGTGAACCGTATCCACTCCTGCTGCCACTGACTGTAATTCACCCCAGAGCTCCGAGCACCTTTACAGCAGGGGTCAGCGCTATACTGCAACACACGGCTCCGGCGTCTCCACCTCATTCTTACACTGCAGAGCCCTGCCTCCACTTCACTCCGCCTGTAATCAGCCATGGCTCCGGCACACAGCGCCGGATCAGTTCTTTTCATTTAACCCCACCACCATCCCAAACCACCACACACACATACCACACACATTCTCACTGCGGAAATCCCAGACACTGCAATATTCCCATCTTCCCAACCTTGATAAAATGAAAAAATACATTCTCTAGATATTGCACTCTTGGGATTAAGGATTTCAGAAAGATTTGATTCATTGAAGACATGACTCTCCTCTGTGTACCAGTCTCTTCAATCAGCCAACACAGACACTTGCATTGCACTTTAACTGGACTTAACCTTCAGCTCTCTCTAGATCGGTGTTTTACTCTCTATGTTCATCTATAATTGCTGTGCAGATTCAGTTCGATAACCCTCAGCCTTTAATTATACAGTACTGAGACAGTCGATAGAAAGATTTAGGAAATTGCTGGATGAATATAACACATTTTCTTTTGTTAATTCTATCTTATCTTGGATATCTGCTGCTAATTTTTCATTGGGGTTTCATGAATGGGTTCAGTGTCTAACATCAGCAGTATTATTTGGTACCAGAACAAATCTAGCAGAATCTTACTGTATTTTAGCTATTCAAAAAAACATTTTAGCATGTCATTTGGCCAGCCATACAAACATGGACATGCCAAATCTCATCTGATCTCCGAAGCTAAGCAAGGTTTGGCTTGGTTAAGTACATGGATGGCAGACCACCTGGACATAACAGGTGCTGTAAGCTTTTGGCCATCCATTCAAGGTGTTTCCCGAGACTCTGGGATAGACTGCAGCATTCCTGTAACTCTATAGGAAAAGCGATTTGGAGGATGTATGGATATGTGGATATACCCATATGAAATGCAGTAGGTTTTAAATCCAAAGTTCTGTCATGAAACTCCAGATGGCACAGTCCGATAGGTCTAACTCAATCTGACATATGACATCATTATCACATGGCGCAGCTGATTGGTTCTTTCTGTATCAGCAGCCAATGAGCTCACTGCTCAACATTAAAATGCTTGGCTAGTGCTTGCTGTAGCAGTTGCAGGGCACTTCAGAAACCCTACACCTTCCCCAGCTCCACCTGTATAGATCTGTTACAGGGTGATTCCTGTATGCTATATATGGGGGTTATTTCACATATGCTATATGTGCAGCAGCAGTATTTCTTACATGCTCACAGCAGCATGTTGTGGATGTATTGGCAGAAGCAAGGTACTTGCTCTGCCACAGCAGCATAGCAGATCTATTCCGCCAAGACCAAACACTCAATATTGTCATGTACATTACCATGTTAAACCCTCTGAGAGTTGTCATGATAAAACTGTGCCTATATAGTATTCATATCAGGATTCAGAATTTAATTAGCATTTTCGATTTGAATTTTCAGAATTCAAATGTCTTTTACATTTCAATTTAATTCCTGAATTTGAATTGTGATAGCTATCTGAAATTGAAAGAAAAGCAGTTTTTGAAAGACAAAATTTGACAAATAGATTCTAAATTCAAATTCACATAAATTTGCCAATTCTGGGCTTAGTCTAGTGATGAGACTAGACATCTAGTCTCCCACTGTGACATCTGATTGGTCCAAAGTCCTGCTCTTCATAGCATTAAACATCAAATACTTTCTGGTTGGCTGTGATTGTGTCGCATTAGCAGTTTTGTGTTGAGTATGTACAGAAAAACTGCTTGTAGCTAGAAACATTGCATTGTGTCTTATTAGGACACAGTGTTGTTTCAGTCGGCCTGAAATTATTGGCTACGTATATAATTGAAAATAATCATAAAGAAAAATCTTTATTTCTATTGTCATAGTGTCCTTCTCAGTTATTAGCTTATCTCTACACCCTACATTTTTTCAAACTTTCACAAAACAGTTAGCAGATATACTCATGGGTTTCTAACTTAACTGTCAACACTACCTTGGAGAGCCAGATTTCGGCTGTAGATATGGGGATGTTTATTTCATGTGCTCGGCACTATCAGAATATATCATCAGCTGTGCCTCGGGACATGTTGAAAGATACAGAATGGTAAGACACAAGTTCTTAAATTTAACCAGCAGACATTTCACAAGACTTGTTGTACAACACAACATTGGTGGCAGTGTTACAGTAGGAAGCGCTGTGGCTGTCACATCGCTCCTCCTCGTGATGCTCGCCGATGCGTTCCATGTGTGCAGGTGATGAAGGCCAAGGTATGCCGAGCTGGATGGGGGGGGGGAAATCATTGTGACAGTAGAGTAGCGTGGGACCTGAAGCCTGAGCTACGTCCCTGGGCCGGTGCGCTGATGGAGAACGACATATACATGAGGCACAGAGCCTCAGGCCACTGATTACTGAACACACACGGACAGGTATCACATTTAACAGTCAACAGCGCACAAGTCAATTTTAGAAAAAAAATCCCGCTGTGGTCATTGAAAACATGTATTTTTCTGTCTCTTTCTGCTGCTCCAAATGTTTTCTGGCCAGCATCTTTAATAATGTAAACCTTCTGGCAGCTGGGCTGCCTTCATACACAAAAATATTTTTTTAATATTAAATTAGCATGACAATCCTATTGCCCCAATAAATCGACAGACCTGTTGCTCCATGATTGATTGATTATGATAATAATAATACAAATTATTATAATAATAATAATAATTATTATTATTATTATTATTATTTACTTTTTACATGAATGCATTAAATTGGCATTAATTTTAATGGAATTCTTTGGCTCTATTACTCTATAGATTGAGATAAATAAATAAAAAACGATAATTAATTATATGCATCTTAATTTATAAAACTGATTTTTTTTAATACTAAATCAACACAATATATTTATTAAAAAGTAATCCAATATTCCAATTTTAATATTGATTGATAGATTGGAAGCCCTACTACTGTGTGAGTTATGGTTAGTAAAAAAAAAAAGAAACAGGTACTCTCTGTCTATATTTGTAGAATGAAAGAGAAATAAACTGACCAGTTCACCTCAACTAGTCCATTATAGAGCTCTAGGATCTGATCTCATTTAGAGCCAAGGAGTCTTTATTTGTCTTTTCCTTTATCAGAGGCAGTTTATCCTATGCCCCTTGAACTGTTGGTCAGGCTCTCTCTTTTTTCTCTCTCAGTTACCCTCCTCCACTCTTTTTTTCCTTTCCCCTCTCGTCGGTTTTCATTCTCTATCCATAGAAGCATCTCACGTGCACAGTGGAGCAAAAGGAGGAGCACAAATCAATTAACTTTTCAGGCCTGCGAGGCTGGTGGGAGGACAAGTCGAACTGACAGCGTTGGACTGTGTTTCCTATAGCAAGGTTATGCATTGTCATCTAATCCAAGAAGCTCATCACCACACTGCCAGCTTCACACTTGAGAGCTGCCCCAGCAAGCAAACTGGTGTTTACCATCAGTATGACCCCGAAGGAAAATACAACTGCAATGTCAAGCAAGTGAGCTGAATAAATGGTTACAGTGACATACAGTGAGAGGGAACCAGGTGGTGATTTCTGAGAGACAAGACATGCCATTTAGTGCTAAATAAAGAATTGCAGAGGAGTGAAATTGTCCTAGTCGTTTAAGCCTCACATAATCACTTTTGTGTAACTCTAAAGTGCTCTTTTTTCTTGTGCTCTAACTGTACAGTTAGTCAATCATATACAGGAAGGGAACTGAATGCTTACTTACCTCAGCCCCTGGTATCAGAGTCGGCTCTGATGCCACTTTGATTCTATCAAAATCATTTGCAAATTAGTGCCACCTTCAACTATCTCATTGTCATGACAACCAGAGCACATCTATTTTTCTGTCTGATCATTCAGTTGGGTGTGAGAAGCAATTGTAGAAGCCAAAACTCATCACGCTTACCACTTGTTTTAGGCTAATTAAGAACATGTCTACCAATTTCTGTTCTGTTCTGAAGTTCAGATTTCATTCTAAAATTAGGATTCCATTCTAATCTGAAGATTAGATTATTTTCTGTTCTGTTCTGAAATTAATATTATTTTCTGTTCTGTTCTTAAGTTTTGGTTCTGTTCTGAACCTAAGATTCTGTTCTATTGTGAAGTTAAAATTATTTTCTGTTCTGAAGTTAAGATTTTTTTCCATTCTGAAGTCATGATTTGGTTCTGTTCTGAAATGATTTGATGATAAAATTCAGTTCCCCTTCAGGAACTCGAGCTGCGTCGAGTCGCTTTGGGAACGCCCTTGCGTGACCGCGTTCTGAAGCACGTGTCAAATTCGTCCAATGGAGCAGCGAGACGTCACGAGCAGGGTGACGTAAGCACCAGAAAGCATAAAAGCGCATCCGGCCAGGCGCAAACCAGCTTCTGCCCTTCAGTAGCGCTCTGTGTATGTGTCTGTCTATTTACTGTTGTCTGTCCGCACAAGCACTCATATATATAAAACAATGAGAAAGCTATGGCGAGCGAACGGCATTACAAACGCTGTGTTTCTCCCTGCCCACGATATCTGGCGGCGGGGGATACACACGATTTGTGTGTCGTTTGTTTAGGAGCGAAGCATGCACGGTCAGCTTTCGAGCAGCTGATTGTCATCACTGCAAGCTCTCGCTGCGAGCTCTCCCACCCCACCCCCCAAGAGAGAGAGCCAGACGCTTCATCTATCTTCCTCCGAGGAGGTGGATGTGATGAGTGTCGAGACAGAGGAGACTGTGGACTCGCCACCACAGTCCCTCGCGTATGAGGTGTGATTCGTGATTATGGGGTGTGTTTCGCGCCAAAATAAAATATCATTTGGCCCGCCTAGTAACAGGACACTCGTCCTAAAAATAATTAGACGAGCATGTTCTGAATCCAGATCACAGCCTTCACGACGGGGGCCTTCCGTTTTCCCCGATCTCCATGCTGAGGTGTCAAGATCATGGGAGAAACCTTACTCATTTTCCTGAAGGGGAACATCTCTAGGTTACGTATGTAACCATGGTTCCCCGAGGGAACGAGATGCTGCGTCTCTTTGCCATACTCCCTGCATCCCTGCAGGCGCTACTTCATCGAAGCTGGTTTGCGCCCGCCCAGATGCGCTTTTATGCTTTCTGGTGCTTACGTCACCCTGCTCGTGACGTCTCGCTGCGCCATTGGATGGATTTGACACGTGCTTCAGAACGCAAGGGCGTTCCCAAAGCGACTCGACGCAGCGTCTCGTTCCCTCGGGGAACCATGGTTACATACGTAACCTAGAAACGTTTTGTTCCGAACTCATTTTTCAACTTGTTTTATGCTAATTTAGATAATGTCTACAGTAAGTAGACCAGTCAATAACAAAGTACTTTACCTCACTTTAATCTGGTCAGATGAAGAAATCACGCATAGAAATATATATATATATACATATGCAATGTTTTTATTTAATTTATGCTTTAAAACCTTTATATTCCTATTAAAACTATTTAATATCTATAATAAAAATGTGTGTTTTTATTATATTAAATTGTAATGCATTTCAAATCATTCACATTCAAATTATGTGGAAAAGAAACTGCCCAAACTGCAAAAGTGGGCAATAAAAAAGGGAGAAAAAGTTGCATTGTTTGTGGTGTATATGCCATGTCAGATGCTACAGTGGCCCAGTAGTGCACAACGCAACGAAATCTCCACAGCACGGAAACAAGCCACAACACAACATAAAGAAGTCACAACATAAGGAAACAAGTCACAACACAATGGAATTAGCGCAACACAACAGAAAGACGTCGCAACACAACGGAAAGAAGCCACAACAGTACAACATTAGCACAACACAATGGAAAAAAGCCACAACACAATGTAAAGAAGTCGCAACACAACAGAAACAAGTTGCAACACAATGAAAACAAGCCACTACACAAAACGGGAAGAAGTCACAACACAACGGAATTAGCACAACACAATAGATACAAGTCGCAACACAATGGAATTAGCAGAACACACTGGAAACAAGTCGCAACACAATGAAATTAGCACAACACAATGGAAACAAGCCACAATGAAATTAGCACAACACAACAGAAACAAGCCACAATGAAATTAGCACAACACAACAGAAACAAGCCACAATGAAATTAGCACAACACAACAGAAACAAGCCATAATGAAATTAACGCAACAAAACGGAAACAAGCCGCAACACAATGAAATTAGCACTACACAACAGAAACAAGCCACAACACAGCGAAATTAGCACAACACAACTAAATTAGTCCTATGCGATTTGATTGTGGTGTACACTACTGGGCCTCCGTAAGATGCAGACTCGATGCAGTTGTTGCTGTGTAAAAACATTTTTGTCTTTGCAAACTTGAAATATGCAATGGTGTCAATATTTAAAATTTGAAAGAAGCCCACAAAGCAGACCAGTGTTGCTTTATGTATTGATCAATAGTGTTTAAATAGTCATAAAAACAGGTACAGACATAAAGGGGAAGTGGTAAAATGTATAAAACTAGTTAATCACTGCAGAGAAGAGTGAAGACATTCTCATATAGGCTGAGGGGAGGACAGTTTATTGTGAAAGAGAACTACTTGTCTGTAAAGTAAGAGCTTGTACGTAAGAGAAACATCCAACACGTATATCAATTGATCTCTCTTTCTTTAGCTTGGTCCCATCTTTTGCTTTTCATCTTTATCTTTCTCCTCTACCTCATCATTTCTCTCACATTTTTGGTCTCTGCCTGTTGTATTTGTGGTGCAAGGCTGTGTATTCCCCATTAGAGTGATAAACCAGTAGGCATCAGCTTGTCCTTATTAAGCAGTGGAAAGGCTCCTGGTTTTGAAGTTCACTCTTACTTCCCTCTGGCCCTTAGGCCTGCAGGCCAGGCCCACCAGAGCAGGCCGACATTTTCACAGCAGCCATTGATGTATATGTGACCTTTGATGCAGTCGTTCTGTGTTCCCTAGCCTGGGGCCTAATTAAAACTAACAGCCCTGTGATACACCGCAACAACATGGCCCCCCACCTCCACCTCCTACAACCCCATAGAGTTTAGCCGAGTCTCCAGAACATTCTGTTCCTCTTCTAGTCCTGAAGTCAGAGTAGATGGGGAAGCATAGAATGGAAATATATGAATGTAACGTCCACTGTATGGTCTCATACTTTCTCTCTTTGAGTTCAATAACAAAGCAAGAGTATACATTTTTTTTTGGAGCTATGAGTTGTTCACATTTGCTTCCTTAAAGTGCCCTTATTATGCCATTTATACGGTTCCTAATATTGTTTTGGGAGTCTCCTACAATAGGATTACATGCATGCAAGGTCAAAAAAACATTTTGTTTTCTCAAAATATGCATTTAACATCACCTCATTTTCCAGCGATTCGTTCGAAGCAGTTCAAAGATTCAGTCTCTCTAAACCCCTCCTTTCCGTGAGCCTGCTCTGCTCTGCAAAAAATAAATAGTTGAGAAAACGTAACATAAGGCAACTTGATGCAGTGAGACTTTTGAGTTCTCTCAACAATATTTGTTTAGTTCTGCTCAGTAAAGACACTTTGTTTAGTCAATGTAAACTTGTCATAGAAAAATTCTTGTCACAGCAACTGAAATAACAATTACTGTCTTTGGGATAATACATTTTTTCTGTTGCTGGGTTTAAAAAAATTTGTAAAATGTCATCACATTATCAAGTTTATGTTTGCTAACAAATGACAAATGCTAATGGGTATCTTAATCCAAAAAGTAGACAACATTGTCTTTGCTTGTAAAACAACCAGAAAATGAATATGAGTGTTGAACATACTCTAGACCTCAAAACTAGACACACTAACCTCAAGGATGGTGACAACCAACAAATGTTAAAAAGATGAGCTTCTTACATCACAGTACAACAAATAACTAACATTAATGATAAAACAACATCAAAAAACATGATGATTAAATGAAGTCAGTAAACAGCAAAACAATAATCCTATAACAGTAACTGCGTAATTTATTCACGCTGCAGTGCATGCTGGGAACTCACAAAGCCTTAACATTTCAACAATATGAAATTCTTTGTTCAGTAACTGTGTTTGACAAGTTGCGCCAACATTTGGGGTAATTTTGTTGGTCTGATAAGGGTTTTAAGTACTTTCAAGAAAATAGCATTTTTTTAATATTGGAGACTTAAAAGTTTTCGTAAAATGGAAAATGTGCAGTTGGCCAGATGGCCTAGTCTGTTGTGATTGGTCTACGGCGTACAGTGCGTGTCGGAAACGATACGCCTATTTCAATAGTTCTGTATTTTGAACGCTCTACTAAGTAAGTTATTTATCATACTTACAGGTTGTGATTCAGTGGAGCAGCTGGTCCAAATAAACAGGATACTGATCCATCTTTCAACTGCAAGTGTATTGTGAATCCCGCATTGAACTCCCAGAGATTAGAGAAGCAGTCGTCAGTAGAATGAGGTGTTTGTGGGCGGGGTCAAGTTGTTCGTTGCCGGCCAACGTAGAACATAGGCGATTATTGATTAAACAATAACTTTATTTATCATGCACTTTCAGCTTTACACCTTTGCAGATCGTTTACATTCATATACAGCTATATTACACACTGAATGAAAGGCAATACTGGAAATGGCATAATAGGGGCACTTTAAGCTCTTTTTTTGTTGTCCCTCCTTGTGATTGTTTGTGATACACTTTGCTGCCACTAGAGGGCATTTACACTTTCACAGACATGTTTCATCAAGTAACTGAAGATCAGATCAGTGGACCCATGAAAAACAATGATGTATGCAGTAAAACACTGGAAAGGCAACACAGCCTCAAACACACAGTAATGTAAATACTTTATCTTAGAATGGTTTCGTGTGCTCCTACAGTCACTTACTGGAGTTGTACTGAACTCTTTATTATTGTGATCTTGCTTATGTTCGAATAACTGTAGATGTTAATGCCGTACAAAAATATATCACTGTTTTCACAAAAAAATTATTAAGCAGCACAACTGATTTCAAAAGTGATAATAATAAGCAATGTTTCTTCATAACCAAATTAGCATATTAGAATAATTTCTGAAGGATCATGTGACACTGAAGACTGGAGTAATGTCTGCTGAAAATTCAGCTTTACCATCAAAGGAATAAATTACATTTGAAAATATATAAAAAATAGAAAACAGATATTTTACATTGTAACAATATTTCACAATATTATTTTTTGAATAGTATATAAGTATTTTTGAATGCAGCCTTGTTAAGCAAAAGAGACTTCTTTCACACACACACAAACACACAAAATCTTACTGACCCCGAACTTTTGAAGGGTATTGTGCATTTTCACATTTGCACAGACACTGAAACATGTTTTGACTCTGAAATGTGAGCATTCTATATTTTAATAACATTTGAGATAAATTTTTCTGAATACTTTTAGGTTAATTCCAGGTTGAATTTATGGAATTTATAAGTTGATTTTACTGTATTCATGACATTAAATATATGTAATGGCCACATTTATTTAATGTATTTACACAATTTGAAGTCATAATGGTTTTATTCTGTTCTTTGTGATTTCTGGTTCCATATTCAACTCATTTGCAGTTTTAATTTAAAAGTTTCACTCACATTTTTCTACCTAATGTTTTTCTTTTTCTTTTTTTTCAAATCCTTGAGAAGTGAGAAGGTTTAGGGAGCAAAACATGTATATAACTATACATATTTATAATATAAATATAATATAAAGGAGTTCCAACGATGATTAGTGCAGTTCAGAATCAGGTAAATCGCTGGTTTTGGTGGGAGAACAAGGGAAGAGGAAGGGCACAAAATACAGAGAAACCTTTGACATTAGTGTCACAGGGCAAGGTGATGGCTCATAGTGAGTACATCTAGACCCCTTTCTGGTGCCCTGACAGGGCCTCGTTTATCTTGCTGTGGTGCAGTGTGGGAAGGTGTGGGTGTGTGCCTGGGGGTTGTGAGGGGGCTGATTTATGGCATCGCGCCCCAGAGGTGGCAGGAGCGAGCTGTGACAATCTGGTCTTTTGGGAAAATGGCGTGTGCCCAGAAAGCCCCTGGGAACAGGGGACATGCCAGTGTCCTCAAAGAATGACACATCTGCTCTGCTTGGTCTACTATGGCTCGTAATGGCAGCTGTCCTGATGCAGACACATCCAGTTCAGCCCAGTGGCCATCCAGTCCAACTGTTTTAAACACAAAACAAATTACACTATGGTTCCAGAGAATAGTTTTTTTTTTAGCTCTCATGTTTACCAAGGCTACATTTATTTAATAAAAAATACAGTAAACAATGTTATTGTGAAATATTATTACAATGTAAAGTGTAATGTATTCCTGTGATGGTAAAGCTGCATTTTCAGCAGTCATTACTCCAGTCTTCACTGTCACATGATCCGTCAGAAATCATTCTAATATGCTGATTTGTTGCTTAAGAAGTTATTTTATTTTATTTTATTTTATCAATGTTGAAAATAGTGCTGCTTAATATTTTGTGGAAACCATTATACTTTTTCAGGATTCTTTGATGAATAGAAAGTTCAAAAGAAAAGCATTTATTGAAATCTTGAAAACCTTTGTAACATTATAAATGTCTTTACTGTCACTTTTGATCAATTTACTGCATCATTGCTAAATATGAGTATTAATTTGTAAATTTACATTGAGTTCCCTTTCAGTAAGTCACGTTCTACATTACGTCAGTCGTGACTGACGAATTGGAATCTCGCCCGAGAGCCCAGTCACCTTCGAGTGTAAACTAAACAAGCCAATGACAGTTGGCGTGCGTGTTTTGCCACGCGCACCCCGCCCCGCCGCACGGGTATAAAAGGAGAGCGCGTGCAAACGCACATCAGCTTTTCGCTTCGGAGCCGAGCCTTCTACTAGGACGAATCTCCGTGAGTGTCTGCAAAGAAAGAGCCTAGCGTTGGTGTTACGGTGTGTCAGCGGGGGCTGCCATTCAGTGCTGCTCATCTTCGGCGTGCTGCAGCTGCCATTCTGCGGTCTCGCCGCAACCTCCCCTGGGTGCTTCAGCGCTCTCTCTAAAAGAGTGTTTCCTTTTTTTCCTAAAAGAGCAAATATCTAAAAGAGCTCCACGAGCGATGGGCGTCTTTTTAAAGATGGCTTCCCGCTTGTGCGTTTCTGGATGTGGTTGCTTCCTGGCTTCATCTGATGGTCATGATCACTGTTTCTCGTACCTGGGCGTACAGCACGCTGAAGCAGCGCTCATGGATGAGTCATGTTCTAGGTGCGGGAACATGACCATTGTAGTCTAGATGCCTCCTCATTAAACAAAAAAAAAAAAAAAAATAAAGGGGGGGGGGGATCCCCCTTGCCATGCCCCCCTCTAGCTCCTCCGGTCGGAGGGTTACTTCGGTTCATGGTCAAGGAGACCTGAGGATCACGGTGAGAGCTTCCCCGTCGAGTA
>NW_015506044.1:299455-300846 GCF_001515645.1 Sinocyclocheilus grahami | reverse complement strand
GGTTACTAAGTCTTGGAGGGCACCTTTTTCTGCCCGAAACAGACTTGGTGCCTCCTCCGTTCTCACCACCCTCGACGGTGGGGCGGCCCAAGGGTATGTGAACATACCCTTGGGCCGCTGTTGCTATGCAGCTCTGCCCGCAAAGTGCCGTCGCCTGGAGAGGTAGTCCACGCCTTCTGTCCAGGGCCTGTAAGTTCTCGTCCGCTCTGACGGCTAAGGCTTACAGTGCTGGTGGACAGGCAGCTTTCGCCCTGCACGCCATGGCCCTCCTGCAAGTCCACCAGGCCAAGGCTTTGAAGCAGTTGCACGAGGGTGGTGCTGACCCAAGTGTGCTGCAGGAACTGCGCACGGCGACAGACCTCGCGCTTAGGGCGACGAAAGTCACGGCGCGGGCCCTGGGTCAGACGATGTCCACACTGGTGGTCCAGGAGCGCCACCTATGGCTGACCTTGGAGGATGTGTGGGAGGTAGACAAGCATCGCTTCCTGGACTCCCCGATCTCCCAGGTCGGCCTATTCGGCGAAGCGGTGGAGGACTCTGCCCAACAGTTCTCCGCCACACAGAAGCAGACGGAGGCATCTCAACACATCCTGCCCCGGCAGTTGGCTGCTGTCTCCACCCCACCACCGGTTGCAGCCCCTCTGTCTGCTCATCGCCGAGGGCGTCCTCCTGCGGCCTCCACCTCCGCTCCAGCTCGGCCACAGCAGCAGCCTTCAAAACGGCCGCAGGAAAGCGGTGCAGCCCGTCTCCGCCCCTGCCAAGCCCGTAAAGCGCCAGGGCGGGTGGCGTCCCTGTGACGGGCGACCCGGAGTTCTTGGATCTGGCTCTTCAGGAGGTGGTGACTGCACCACTCCTTCCCCCGGCTGAGGGCCGGGTGGAGAAACCTTTGTTCCTGTTTTTTTCTGTTCCGCCACTGGCTACCCAGCCAGTGGTGCCCAAAACCTCAGCAGAAGAGCAGTTCCCTTTTTCTCCGGGTTCCAAGAGGGCGAGGATGGCAGTGCGTGAGACCCAGTCTCCACATGGCTGTCCCCCTCTCCCTTCGCCAATGGGCAGCAGGGTTCGGTCCAAGGACGCTATGCCTCCTCAAGAGCCCCCTGCCCAGCCGTGGAGCCAGGTAAGTGGCGCGCCGCGCACTCAGACCCCACCCTGGGACGCACGGGCCTCCCGGGTTGGGTCCCTTTGTTCCACTGTGCTGCCCCACTGCGGGTACGTCGGTGGTTTCCCTAGTCCCGCTTGTTCGGTCGCTGGGGGCCTGGTTAGTTGGCTCATGTGAACCATCAGACTTGGCTATGCGATTCAATTTGCCCGGCGCCCTCCCAAGTTCAGGGGCATTCGGTTCTCCTCTGTGCTGGACAGGGATGCTCCTGTCTTGCGTGCAGAGATCGCGGTCC
>NW_015506044.1:297867-299301 GCF_001515645.1 Sinocyclocheilus grahami | reverse complement strand
GTGCACAGTCGATGCTGAACTGCCTGGGGTCCTTCCAGCGCAAGACGGCGGTTCCACTGAAACAGTTTCAGAGGCTCCTGGGGCATATGGCATCCGCAGCCGCTGTCGCGCCGCTCGTGTTGCTTCATATGAGACCACTTCAGCGTTGGCTTCACGACCGGGTCCCGAGATGGGCATGGCGACACGGCACATACCGGGTTTCAGTCACCCCGTTCTGCCGTCAGACCTTCAGCCCGTGGTCAGATCTTGCCTTCTTCGGACAGGGGTGTCCCTAGGGCAAGTATCCAGGCATGTTGTTGTGTCAACAGATGCCTCCACCAGGGGCTGGGGTGCCATGTGCAATGGGAATGCAGCTGCGGGGCTCTGGTCGGGGCCCTGACTGCAGTGGCATATCAACTGCCTCAAGTTGCAAGCAGTATGGCTTGCTCTGCGCCGCTTCAGATCGCTGCTGCACAACAAGCATGTACTGGTCCGTACGGACAACACTGCGACCATTGCGTACATCAACCACCAAGGCGGTCTACGCTCTCGTCGCGTGTCGCAACTCGCCCGCCATCTCCTCTTCTCGAGTCAGAAGCAGCTGAGGTCGCTTTGCGCCGTTCATGTCCCAGGCGAACTCAATTGTGCAGCCGACGAGCTCTCACGTCAGCCAGCTGTGCAAGGTCAGGAAGGACGAGGAGCATGTCCTCTTGGTAGCGCCATACTGGCCCGGTCGGACTTGGTTCCCTGAACTAATGCTCCTCGCGACAGCCCCTCCTTGGCAAATTCCTCTGAGGAGGGATCTCCTTTCTCAGAGAGGGGGCACCCTCTGGTACCCGCGTCCAGACTTGTGGAAGCTCCACTTGTGGTCTCTGGACGGGACGCGGAGGTTCTAGGTGGGCTACCTCCAGCGGTAGTAAACACCATCATGTCAGCTAGAGCCCCGTCTACCAGACACGCTTACAGGCTGAAGTGGAACCTGTTCGTCGATTGGTGCTATTCCCGCCGGGAAGACCCCCGTAGATGCCCGATCGGAGTCTTGCTTTCTTTCCTGCAGGATGGGTTGGAGCGAAGGCTGTCTCCCTCCACCCTCAAAGTGTATGTTGCCGCCATGGAGTTCCTCCCGCACCCTCAGCGGTCAGGCGTGGCGGAGCGCCAGACGCCAGGCTCAGCACTCGTGTGCATGCCCAAGGTCAGCCCTTGTGCTGGGCTAGGTGCCCGTGTGTAGTGATTCCCCCTTCGGGCGATCCCACATGTGCACTCTTCCACGGTACGGCTCCCCTCATGGTAAGCCCGTGTCTTTCCCTGGCAGTCGTTCTCTGCCATCTCTGTCGTGTAGTCGTCTCACCTCAGGCGGGTTGTCTACCACAGGGACTTCCATATGTAGCACTGCCCTGAGCCAGTCCATATGTGTATTCCACATGATACCTCCTATGCGCAGGATGTGGCTTCCGT
>NW_015506044.1:294947-297780 GCF_001515645.1 Sinocyclocheilus grahami | reverse complement strand
GATCCCAATTCGTCAGTCACGACTGACGTAACATAGAACGCGACTGACTGAAAGGGAACGTCTCGGTTACTTGTGTAACCCTCGTTCCCTGAAGGAGGGAACGGAGACGTTACGTTCTGTCGCCACAGTTGCTGTACCACCGCTGTACGGCCGGGGCGCGTAGTCTCGGCTCCTCAGCGAAAAACTGATGTGCGTTTGCACGCGCTCTCCTTTTATACCCGCGCGGTGGGGCGGGATGTGCGTGGCGAAACACGCATGCCAACTGTCATTGGCTTGTTTAGTTTACACTCGAAGGTGATTGGGCTCTCGGGCGAGATCCCAATTCGTCAGTCACGGCTGACGTAACGTCTCCATTCCCTCCTTCAGGGAACGAGGGTTACACAAGTAACCGAGACGTTACATCTAATAATAGACTTTTCACTTAGTTTGGATGTATTTCCTGTTTTATCAGAATAGATACAAACATTTTTGTCACTGGAAGAGATACATAAACCGATAATGGCTTCACTGCACATCAAGACCCAGCTAACCAATTCCTAACGTTCTAGGAAAATGTAAAAAATTTTAAACTAACATTCCCAAATATTTAGCTATGGTAAACTACTTGCAAGTGTGATTTTCAACATGTGATTAAGAATTTAAATTGGACAATATACATGACTGAGATCATTTTGTTTGCTATTGTCGAAAGTAACAAAAATCTGAACTCTCTTTTGCCAGTTTGTATTCTAATCTAAATTCTAAACTAGAGAAATCAGTCAATTAACCTGGTTATTCATCAAACCTCTTCAATTCTGCACCTGTAATCTCTGAGCTAAACTTTTGATAGAACATTTTTTTCCAAGATCTCACTTAAAAATTCTCAAAACAGCAGGCTTCTCTTCACTGCCACAGGTCACATTCCATCAGTAACTGAATTACAGATCACACAGAGGGTAGCCGGTATCAGTTATGCACATAAATTCAGTATCTAATTGGGTTTTCCCAAAGTCCATAGAGACATGGATGGATTTCCACACTCAGGCATGTGCTCACTCACAGACAGGGATATTTTTTGATATGTGTGACCTTTGACAGCAAAAGCAGAGCGTTCATTGGTATTCTTAACGGTGTGCCGGGGTGAGACCAAACCTCTCTGTACCCCTCGTACCGGTGAGATCAGCTCCAGATTTGGTATTCGCGGCATTGGAACCTTCCTAATCCACTTACTCCTATTTGCAATGCAAATAACCCAAGACAGATTTATCCAATGGCATTGGAAATCACAGATAAACAGCGCACTGGCAATGACTTTGCTCGTCATTTTCCTTAGATGAGGTAAACATCATTATGATTTATAGTGCTCGGTGACATTGCGGGAGTGCAAAATATAAATATTCCAGCTGACACACTGATAGACTGACTTCCATTTGGACCTGAAGAAAATAGTCTGATTTGTAACATCATTAATACATTTAGATCAATTGCTCTGCTTCTACACATACATCAATGTCAGGCTTTAGAGGCACATCTGGTCTCAATTCAGAGCTAGCATTGCAGTTTCGCTAAAACACTGCTGTTGATGGCGAGGTGCTCAATCTGTCTGAGAAACGCAAGTGGACAGATGCCTCAGAATAGGATAATCCACAGGAGCTCATGAGTAGAATGAACCCATTATGGTCTGATGGTGTTTGTAATAACATTAACACATGGAGAGGATTCAGTCTGTGACAGCGAATCTTCTTGATCGTTTTCAGCCAATCAGCAACCGGTGAACTTTTCCCATTGCTTAGGGCACCTGCTGGTCTGGCAGCAATTGTTCATTTGATGGTGTGAATAATGCCAAATGATTATTCAGGGTCTATGCTTCGTTTCTTTTCTTTTCTTTTCTGACCTGTATTGTCTTTTTTTAGTTTATCTTTTTTTTTTTTTTAGTTTAGACAATGAACCACTATAGTGCATTAATCCTCACTTACAGTAAGTGTTCTTAAGGTCCAATATGCAGTAATCAATATAGACATGGCTGTACCATGTTTTACCATGTTCTAGTGTAAGTCTGAGGATAAGTCAATTTACTGATCAAGAAAATGTAACTTAAGTTTTCACACATTCATTCTTAATCTTGTCTCAAATATGTTGTTTGCTTTACTGTATATTACTTTTGGTTGTTTAACATTGCTATCGTAACACAGATGTAAAATATTAAATGTTTAGCTATTTACATGTCTTTTTTGACAGCGTTGTTATGAAATGCACGCTCGGCTTCTGTAAACAGAAGCCTACTTTGAAATACAGTTATACAATACAGCTACTTGGCAATTATTTCACAACTTTTATTATACACCTCGGAAAAAATACAGATGTCTGGACCTCGAGGACATCAATGGTGGGTATGGCCCTATATATACAGCCCTACATGAGCACCTGTCCTCATTCTTCTATATAAAGACATTAGAAAAGTATATTTTCCATGTGTGTATGTGGACACACGTGTTTGTTTGTGTATATGCTCATTCATGCATATCAATTCAGTCCTAATGTGCATTCAGGCAGTCTGGATACATCGCAGCTGAAGAGCCTGGGGGACTGACTGAGACCGAGGGGGTAGTGAAGAGCCACAAGAGTAAATCTCACTGCAGATGCAGAAAGAAGCACTTGATAACACACCCAAAATGTTTGTCTATGATCGTGGGTCAGCCCAGTGTCAGTTCACACTGAGCTGGATCTTCCTATTCTGTTATGTACTTATCACAAATACAGGTTTCCCATAGTTGAACTAAGAAAGTGATGGTTTTGAAAACAGGTTGGAGTATGTATATGTATATATATATATATATATATATATATATATACT
>NW_015506044.1:291557-294723 GCF_001515645.1 Sinocyclocheilus grahami | reverse complement strand
TATATATATATATATATATATATATATATATATATACTGTGTATATATATATGCAATGAACATAATTACTCCAGGCTGAGAATAACACATTTTTCTCTCTTTTATTGCTGTAACGTTCAGTTCGATCTTTAGTGGTTCAATGAGCTGAAAATGGCAAATATCTTAAGCTCTGCAAATGTTATGTTTTCAAAAGAGTATTTACTTTTGATTAAAAGCTCTCAGTCTGTAATACCCTACTGGTCTCCCAATAAGACAAATTTATGAAGATATACAGTATATTAATTTGTAAAAAAAAAAAAAAAGACAGCTGATCTGAAAGAAAGCAAGCCGTACGAAGAACAATTAATTTTAGACAACATTTTTTTTCTTAGAATAGAAATAGCGTCATTATGTTTGATAATAAATATTCATGTATTGCGATATAAATTTTGTCTTTATGTATTGTATAATGTCATTCTACCTACAATTATAGGTATAATGCAATATCAAAAGTTCTATAAAAAACTTAAAAAGGTAAACCAGTTCGAAAAAGATTATTATAAAATTTACAACATTTACAGTGAGTGCTATAACTCTATATAGCTTAATATTTTGTTTTGATATTCTTTAGGCTTGCGGTAACCTGCACTTTTGAAGGATTTGTGTGTTTTAAATTGCTTTACTGGTGGTGTGTGTGTGTGTGTGTGTGTGTGTGTTTGAAAGTGCAATATAATGCTGTATTGCATTAAGCTACAACTGTACAGTTTATAGTAATGAAGGAAAGCCATTTTGTTAGTAACACCATGTGGGTCGTCATGGTAGATTGGGCTCTACTAAAAATTTAATTGCATTTAGTGTGCGACCCAAACTATTGGCTCATTGGCTGAAGTACATGACTAAATTCTTGAGGGCTGTGAGTTTGATTCTCACTGAAGCAGAGCAGCACTATAACAAGGAAAAATTAAGCTAGCTCCTAATTATAAAATTTGTGCAGAAACTTCATTCATTGGAAAGAGATAAGCTCTTCATGCTAGACTTCAACCGATTAATACCCCCGTGATAAAAGATAAAGCTACTACCTGCTTTCACGCTTGAACACACAGACAAACACCAGCGATGGAAAAATGCATTTCTGCAAATCGAAACAAATAGCAGCACCAGTGTCCAGGTGATATTTTTAGTTTTGAACGAGAACATTGCAAAAAATATAACAAGTACGATATGATTTTAGTGTTGGAGGAGATGTCTAGTTTATCTGATTATTCTGCCATTTTAAACATTCTTCATATAGCTGTTCTCTTTGGGAAAGGAAGCTACAGCATTCATTTGTGTTTGACTCAAGGCACTGGCATTTACACCAGCATGTAGGCAGTTTGTCAGAGGAATAACACCATAGAATTATTGGAGGTGAAAATCACTCAGATGTCTGGATTAACAAACCATTTCTAATTTGATGTATATGGTCTGCATACATATATAACCAAGAGAGTGTGTGGGTGTGTGTACCTACTTAATCATATTTTGGGGACAAATTTGTACCCAAAAGTGAGCTAAACCTGTCAAAATCTCCAAAAACCTCATTTGTAAAACTGGTATAAAAATAAAGTAAAAAAAAGTTTTTTTTTAATTGTAAAAATGCAGAAAGTTTCCTGTAAGGGGTAGGTTTAGGTGTAGGGCAATAGCACATACAGTTTGTACAGTATAAAAACCATTACGCCTATGGAATGTCCCCATTTAGATAGCATGAAGTAAACATGAGTGTTTGTGTGTGTGTGTGTGTGTGTGTGTGTGTGTACTTGTTTATGCTACATTGTGGGGACCAAATGTACCCACAAGGATAGTAAAAGCTGACATTTTTGACATTGTGGGGACCGGCCTGTGGTCCCCACGAGGGAAAAAAATGATTAAAAATAGTAAATTATGTTTATCTGAAAGTGTAACAATGCAAATAGGTTTTCTGTAAAGGGTAGTTTTAGGGTTAGGGGATAGAAAATAGTGTTTGGTCAGTATAAAAGTAATAGAAGTCTATGGAAAGTCCCCACAATTCACAGAAACAAACGTGTGTGTGTGTGTGTACTTGTTTATGCTACATTGTGGGGACCAAATGTACCCACAAGGATAGTAAAAGCTGACATTTTTGACATTGTGGGGACCGGCCTGTGGTCCCCACGAGGGAAAAAAATGATTAAAAATAGTAAATTATGTTTATCTGAAAGTGTAACAATGCAAATAGGTTTTCTGTAAAGGGTAGTTTTAGGGTTAGGGGATAGAAAATAGTGTTTGGTCAGTATAAAAGTAATAGAAGTCTATGGAAAGTCCCCACAATTCACAGAAACAAACGTGTGTGTGTGTGTGTGTGTGTGTGTTTTAGGCCTTATTCAATATTTTCTTATTTCCAGTTGTTGCTTCAACTTTTTTTGCCATTGCATCAACCCATGGAAGATACAGTATTAGATTTAGATACTTACCACGTAATTTTTTAACCATATTTTGTTTTAAAATGTAGATTCATATCGAAGATATATTAAAGTTTACTTTTAAGTTTTTATTGAGCTTTAAATATATTAAAAACGTTACGTGAGAACATTTTTCACAACCTTTTTTTAACTTCAGTTAAATCTGAAAAAATTAGATAGCTTTATTTTACATTTTGCAACCTTTGTTAATCAGACTGTCATTTCATTTTTAGGTGATGAAATGTCTACTTGGCCTTCATACATGCTGTGTATTAAATACATTCTGCACCCCAGACTAATGAGCAATTTCCCATGAATTTCCCATTATACTCAAAGGTCATGAATTCAAATCTCCCTCAGTGCTCAGGTGAAAACTATCACACTGACCTATTCCCAATGTGGCACAATTCCACGGGCAAACTGTTTCCCCCCATAATACAGTGAAATCTTGATGCAATTCCTTCTGATTAAAAACAGGGACTGTAAAACCAAAATATTACAGCATGACATTTTAATGTGTAAAGATGGAAATGCGCTTTGATTGTGTTAACTTAAAAAAACAGAAGCAGATCTTAATTTTATTACATTAGTATTTCACTTGGAGCAAAATTGTGAGGTTTAATCTAAGTCTTATCAAGCACCATAACAAAACCATGAAGGTTTATCAGTTTTCTTAGATGATTGTTGATATCCATCTAAAGTATGTGCTGGAAATAATATATATATATATA
>NW_015506044.1:282772-291320 GCF_001515645.1 Sinocyclocheilus grahami | reverse complement strand
GCGGGAAAAAATATATATATATATATATATATATATATATATATATATATATATATATATATATATATATATAAAAAATAACAGTATCTAAGGGGAAATTCCAGTATGTGAATCCAGTATAAATAACTCTGTATAATACATTGCCTTGTTTTTCTTCATAGAAAGTCAGAGTCAAGCTTTTAGTTTGCTGAATAAAAAATACCTTATGCTGTCGAATCTGAATTTGTGTTGATTGAGCTCATTTTGGTTAGCTTAGGTTGCATACTGGGAGAGAATTTAAACACAAAAGAACCTGATTAAAAAGCGTATTCAAACAAACATAAACACAATGTAATGAAAGGGCCTTGTGACAAAATCATTCTGCCCCTGTCTGTGCGCGTTTAGATAGCAGTCAGTGGAGAGCTCTCTCATTTCGTATCCTGCAATTACCCTCTCCATCTTACCTAGCAATCAAAAACTTGTCATGCTGTACAAGGCTAAATGCCACCATAATATAATCTTTCTGTCATCTTTTGTAGTAGAACTAACCCTGCGGTGCTGCCAGGCTCTGCTTGTGTGTGAGAGAGCATTTGTACCAGAACTCTTTTGTAGCTGAGCATAGTTCCCCACTGTAACGTTTTTTATTATTTATTAGCTCTAAAAAGGGGAATATTTATGACGAATTATAACTGGTTATGATTCATAATAAATATTTAGATTATATCTTCGAATTAACTGTAGCAGAATCTGTGTGTGTGTGTGTTAGTTTGTGTGTGTGTGTGCGTTAGTTTGCTTGGCCTGGATGGCCCATCGAGATAATTTACAGCTCTTTAAACAGTGTTTGAAGTCAGATTGAGAAGGATGATAGTGGGGGCTGGTTCGAATCTTCTTGTCGGTGAAGAACCATCTGGCAATTTAAAACCCCTATACAACGTAACATCTCTGACCAGAACTGTAATTTGTATGCAAATGTCAAAAGGCTAAAAGGGGTCTTTTAAGCCATAAACAGTCCAACGCTCATGCATGATCCTACGCAGACGCTACACCACATATACTGTAAGTGCAAGTAAACCATGACACATTTAAAGAAATAGTTTAATCTGTAATTGTTTACTCACAGTCATGTAGTTCCAAACCTGTATGACTTTCTTTTGTGGAACACAATATGTCCTTTTCATATAATAATAAAAGTAAATGCCAACTGGACCTGTCAAGCACTGAAAAGCCAAAAAAACTAAATAAAAATAAAACCACAAAAAATATTTAATTTATAAAATAAATGTATTTTCCATATAATAATGACAATAAATGATGCCAACTGATGTCAGGTTCTGAAATGACAATAAATTAATAAATAAATACATATACTTCCATTTATTTAATTTACTTATTTTATTTTATTTTATTTATAAAATAAATGCCTTTTCTTTATAATAATGAAAGTAAATTAGGTCAACTGATGTTAAGTTCTGAAATTACAATAAATAAATAAATAAATAAATACATATATTCATTTTATTAATTTTATTTATTTTATTTATTTCATTTTGATGTTTATTTAGTGTTAAACAAGTTTATTGAAGTCCCAAAGTTTGGTAATAGGATTGTAATGTACTGTAATATCTAGTTTGACCTCTGGAGGTTGACAATTTTTAGATTGATAGGGGGTTTTTAGGCCCTATTCTATGAAGGCATTTTCTGATTTACAGTTGTTGCTTCAACTTTTTGTGCCGTTTGTTGACACCAACCTAGACGTTTTCATGTTAGATATTTTGTTGTATCCGTTATCTTGTGTTCTATGTTCATCTACATATTTTGTGATGCTATGCTTGTTTTATTTTAATGTGTCTCTTATATGTATTGCTTCAAAATTACAGAATCACATACATTAATGTTTTAACATTAAAGTAATATAAAAGCGCATGAAAGTAGCTAACTGATAATCCTCACTTTTAAGCTGACAGAATTTAAATTTTTGGATAAACTATCCCTTTAATAACCAAATACAGAAGAACTGAAACAAAAGTTTCCAAAGGTCCCTTGCACTAGGAGAACTGTGTCCTGTTTGTGAAATATAAAGTCATTGTAAACTGAGGCCCTGCATTCTATAAATAGACCAGCATCCTTTCTGGTAAGGGCTGTTTTCTCCTCTCGCCGTCCTTTTCCCAGGATGGCAAGGTTACCTCCCATCAACTTAGTTCCATAACAAATAACAAACACAATGATCATTCCCCATATGGTCAATGCCAGCATTATACTCAAAGGAATCACCCCGCCTCTTCTCTTGATTTCGGCTCATGTTGACGCTTTGTTCAGTTTGCAGTTCTCTGTTAAGTGTTTCATCAAATCCCCCCAGAGATACTCACCACTGACCATTACACCCCATCTCTCCTACCGTACTTTCCAATTTTAGCTCTTTTATTAAACTTTACTGCTCAAGTGTCAAACCTACCACTGCTTTGGGGTTGAACAAAGAGCATTGTATTCCCCAAACAGCGAAAATCTAGACTCTTAGTTATCAATGCAATAATATGTTACACGACTGGTAATGCTAGAATCCCTTGAAGACATTAAGGAAACATGCATTCTTTCCATATTAGAGTTATTTCTTGCACATTTTTTAAATTTCATCTCCACAAATGATCCTGCCTCCAACTCAGAAGAAAAAGACAGGAGCAACCTTACCACGGGAAGACGGAGGAGGTGAGAGAAGTCACCAATTATCTCAGTCTGGGTTAGGAAAGACGTGCAGTTAGGTATTTTGGAAAGTAAAGAGTGCGAGTGGAAGAAAGGTAAAGTGTGTTGGTATCTAGAATGCTGTAAAAGTGTAATCTCTTTAATCCTGTGTCTGGGAAAATCCTGGCTTCAGTCCTGAGAGATAGGTGTGTAGGGAGAGATCAAACCCAGACACCAGAGGGATTAATGTCTTACCCCAAAAAGGTCCAAACACCATCAAAGATAAGGACCAGTTGGAGAGAAACGGAAACACTTGGACTTGCGGCCTTGAAACCAGTTGCTTCTGATACACGGATCTTACAGTCTCCTAATGACTTTGTTATACTTATGAGGTGACAGATGTATTGTTCAGCACAGTCAGAGACGGCCTATATTCACACCCACTTGAAGCATTAGCTACGACATTAGCACTAGCTACTGTCAGTTCCTTGTTTTTTTTTTTGTTTTTTTTATTGTGATTGATGTTTAGAGTTCACTCTTTGTCTGTACCAGTTGAAGCACCAAAATGAAACAGAATGTTATTTAATTTACCTGCCTACTTAATTTACCTTATTCCTTTCAAACCACTCAGTAGATGATGTTAATAGGGATTAGAAGTAAAGAAAAGGGGTGGAAATGTTTTAAAATGCATTTCATGTTTCTTTGGGGAGACATGAAAGAGACATGAATGAAATTACAAATGTAATCCAGTAAATTAATTTAATAAATATTTGGATGTTGTTAATTAAATTGGGTGAGCAAATTGCCACAGTGATAAAAAGTAAGAAAGAAAAAAAACTTGAAACTGATTGGTTGATGACACCACAAGACACCACATTTTGTGACATCAAAGATAGCTGACAAGGAAAATCATCCAACCCAGCCTTACTGGAAAAACAGGCCTATGGTGACATTTCTGCAAGATGATATTTCATGTTTCACGACACTTTCAAAGTGTAATGTCCAGTGAATGGTGCTGAAAGTTAAAGGTCGGTCAGTTTTATCCAAAACATGTGAATCTAGTAACGTTTTATTAAGTTAAGGTTGTTTCTATCACTGCAGTTTGGTAATGGCATGTCCGGCAAGTGGCACTAAAAGGCTGTACCAGGTGAGCTCCCGAGCAAGTTTACTATGTCAAAAAAAGCCATAAATATGGAGCAAGTTATAATGCAGATGTCTCAGGTGTTAGTTTACAAATCATGCACTCTGATACAATGTTTTGCAGTCATCACATCAATATTTAATTATGTTATTAATTATTAATCAATTATTAATCAATAATTTGCCTATGTGATAATTTGTGTGAAAAGGAATTGTGTTTTACTGCCACTAGTATTCATTTCAGCTGGAAACTGCAGTGAATTTAATGTATAAGTAAATTTTTGGAGTACATTTTGAGAGTCAAGTTTTTTCACTGATCCTTTATTGTCCATTTTATACTTTTAAAGGGTTCATCGGATGCTAAATTCAATTTTACATGTTGTTTGAACATAAATGTGTGTTGGCAGTGTCTGTACACATCTACCCTATAATGATAAAAATCCACCCACCCATTTAATCCCTAAATGTAATATCCCCTTTTTCAAATCAGGCCGTTCTCAGCTTATTGTCTGTGTGACGTTACACGGACGAAGGCCGCTCCCACGATAGTTGATTGACACTGCCGTCTTACTTTAAACCCGCCCTGAGTGAGCTGTAATAGTCCGACTGCCGGAGCAGATGTAGACAAGAATGGCTCCATAGCGATTGAGGTGTTTTGTTGTTGGATATAATAATGAACATAGCAGTCATCATTTACTCCCGACATCTGAGCCGCTGAGGACGCAGTGGATTACTTTTGTTTTGAAGGGAATGTGCCCCCGATCTGCCTAAATGTGTCTATGTTAGCGTGAATCATTCGTGATCCAGCTTCACTTACAGCAGAAGTGAGTATAAGGTTTTTTTTTATGAATCTTTGCAGTCGCCTTTCCTAATAACGTGCTAGTTAGCAAGTTTCGCAGCTAAAGTAAACAGTCTCAGAGCATGGCTTGTCACCCCACAGAAGAGCGGGGTGGGTGAGCAGAGCTCATTAGCATTTAAAGCAACATGCAAGAAACGGGTTGATTTCTGCAGAGCTGATTTTGACCAGGTAAAATTATTTTTTTTTTTTTACACTACCTTTGAGAAATTTTAACCAAAGTATGTTATAGACTTTTTATTAAGACCCTAAATAATCATATCAACTTGTGGAAAATGGGCATCCGATGACCCCTTTAAGATAAGTTCTGGCAGAACAAATAATAAATAATTTGGCTTTTTCATTATTTTTATATGCATATATTGCATTCAAAAAAGAATTATTACGTCAGAATAAACTAAAACTTTGGAATGGCTCTTAATCGAGAAGGATTTTTGGTCCAGATGGTGTAGTTACGTCATCTACCAGCAGGGGCTAACTGGGTCATTCTAACCACCAATTCCTTGACACCTTTGTCAAAACACATCCATTGGTTACTTGACAAGACTATAAGAATTTTTCAAGGTCTATTCACAACTTTAGACTTTGCCATTGCCAAAGAGAATTTCAAAAATACACATTCTCCTTCAACACAGGTGCTGTCCCACCCTTTTTTCTCTTTTTTGACAAAACAATGCATATGTTTATTACCACTCTGGAGGGTTGTCATTTTTTGTTGTTATTTAAAAATCTTTTTTAATGAGCCCCTGGATTAAAATATAAAAGAGATGAAAGTGAGCATGTGGCCTGTCGACTCTCTCCCTCCTGGTTAAGAGTGTAAATTAGGCCTCAAAAACAAATGCTGACTCTGAGCGGTGCACGTTATGATAGCTATCATCGTTACCATCACTATATCAAAAGCTCTTAATGTCATGCTGCCAGTACAAGTAGAAATTGCCCTTGATTTACACAGTCAAACGAGTGACCCATCACCCACCACAAATGAGAGTTGTGAATACATTACTGAATGTACTATGCGTTCACAGATACTTTTATTTTAATGTTGAACATACTGTGTATAAATAAACTACCATTTAAAATGTTTGGGTCAATTAAGAGTTTAGCATATCCCACTTGCAACTAAATCAATTAAAGTAAATAAGACATATGGTACATTATTTGGAGTTTCTGTTATAGGGGGCAACTCTTGTGGATCTTCTTAAATTGCTACCCATTTCTGTAAGTAACTTAAGACAGAGCCAAAGAGAGCATGCAAAATAACAGAGAGCGAGAAAGAAAGAGTGAGTGAGAGAGAGATGAACAGTCTAAAGCAGGCAACAAAACCAGCACACATTATCAAGCCTGACAAGGCTCATTTAGACACAACCGTGATGAAAGGCGCTCTCAGCCTCGTCTAATGCAGCGTTGTGAAAACGTTGTGACAATGCGGAGCATCTCACTTAAGAAACTAATCAGGGGTCCCCAAGGGGGCAGTAACAGGCTCACTGAGGGAAAAAATGCTGACACTAGTATGGGCACCACTGAACACAAACACACTGCTCTCACATCAGACCTATAATAACAATGTCAGTGCTGCAAAATCAAACGGGACATTTGTGAAAGAGAGAGTGTATCATTTAAAATGACTCGTAAGTGATCCACTTTACAGAAAACTTACTACTTCTGAAGTGAGCATATGTTGGAAACTTTAAAACAGTGAGTATGCCATTTTAGATGCAGCCAGTCACTTTTTTGTTCCTGAGTGAATCTGTTTCTTTGAATAAATCAGCTGAATGAACAGTTAAATGAGTCACTCATAAAAACACTTGTTGCCACCTACTGGCGTAACAGTGTAACTTGGAGAAAAGTTAGTTAAAGGGATAGTTCACCCAAAAAGGAGAATTCTGTTATTAATTACTCACCCTCATGTTGTTACAAACCTGTAAGTCCTTAGTTCATCTTCAGAACACAAATTAAGATATGTTTGATGAATTCCGAGAGCTCTCTGACCCTCCTATAGACAGCAAGGATCCTAACACGATCAAGGTCCAGAAATGTAGTAAGGACATTTGTACAACATATGTACGCGGATACGTTGTTTACGTTCAGATCAAAGCGTAAACAATGTAAAGCCTTCTGCTTAGCCAATCAAATCTAAGGGCTGGAACTAACCATTTTAAAAAATGTTACATGATTTTAGTGCTCTAGAAAATGTATCTTGTTTTAAAGGTGTCTTGTTTAGGTATTTGTACTGGTAACAACAATAAAAACATTATGGTTGCATCATATTTTATATTCTAAAAATGCAATGTAATTTAAAAAAAATTTAATTAAAAAAAAAATTTTTTTAATTGGTAAAAAAATTAATGAAGCCACTACAGAGCCATTGCATGTCTATAAGCAGATTTTGCCTAGAGGACAAGTGCAAGAGATATGTTCCAATGGCAGGTGGCATAATGCGTGCGGTGGGCCAGGTGGCACAGATGGCATCACAGGTATGGCACTGCCTTCATATCAAGCCCAGTGATCTCAACATAGACTGTCTCACCCCGACGCAGCTTTACAGATCTCGGGCCAAGACATCAGACACAAAGTTTCTGTGTAACTAATTCACCCCTGCTGGCCCAATGGTTTTGCCTACACTTTCAATAAACACAGCAGGACTGCACCGTACTTCAGCAAAAAACAGAGAGGGACAAGGAGAAAACAGGTTGAATTCCATGACTCACAAGAACAAACAAATAGTTTTTCTGGTTCTCAGTCATTACAGTTGCTCTGTGAGCCGAAACTCCACACAAAACGCTAAAATAAAAGTAGCATGGAAAAACAAAACTACTTTAGACTATTTGAAACGGTTGTTGATTTTTCAGTGGAAAAGTCTTCATCACAAACCATCAGCAATAAAGTTTAAATGGGTGCTAAATGTGTTTTATTTAAATGCATATTTAAATTAAGTAATTAACTTTGGACCTAGGATAATTTACTTAAAGATCAATACTTAAAATATATATATATATCCTCAGCAAGGATGCATTTATCAGAAGTTACAGTAAAGACATTTATAATGTTACAACATTTTTCTGTTTAAAATAAATGCTATTCTTTTGTTCAGAGCAGTGGTGGCTCGTCGGGGGAGGCAGGGGAGGCACAGCTTCCCCCAAATTTTGAAGTGAAAATGGGAGGAAGACGATTTAATGTTAATAAAATTCACAATTCATTTCAGTTCATGTCTCAGAATGTGTATTTTTGTTTGTAATTTCACAGCTGTAATACCATAGCATGTTAATGAAGTTAGAAAGTGCCACTTTTCTATCGTGAATGTGCCGAATCTGCAGATGCAATTCCAACCGCTAATGATAGAGAAGGATAGGGGGAGGCTGGGGGAGAGCTGAGCTCTCGTGCCTCCGTTGGTAAAAAATAAATTTGCCAATCACCATCGAGTGTTCACTTTCAGCGCTGAGGAGTGTTGAGAAAAAAACCCTCGCAAGGGAGGCTAGCCTCATTTCTGGTATATCAACCAATCATCATAGAGACATAAATGACGTGATATTAGTTTGAACGTCTCCCGTTGCGCTGATAATGTACCAAGTACTTATGATGAGTAGCAATATTGAATATTTGATCGCCAACAGATTTACCAAACTGTCATTCAAACAGTATATATACAAATTAAAAAAAGGGAAAACATGCCTAAGCTGGATAAAGGCTACAGCAGTCGGCTTAATTAAATAGCACAACAGGCAGCTCTCTTTTAACAGACTTTTAAGAAGGGATGGATGTTTGCTGTCATAGGCCAGATAAGTGAAATTATATTATCTTGCTGTATGTGTGTCGTTTTCTTTACGTTTTTTGACTAGCCATTTTAAAGTGGTTAAGCAAATAATAAGAATAATAATAATCGGCAGGGATCCCAGACCA
>NW_015506044.1:277155-282550 GCF_001515645.1 Sinocyclocheilus grahami | reverse complement strand
CGTCATGATATTAGTTAGATCGCCCCCTGCTGTGATGATATTGTACCAAGTTCTTATGAGTAGCAATATTGAATATTTGATCGCCAACAGATTTACCAAACTGTCATTCAAACAGTATATATACAAATTAAAAAAAGGGAAAACATGCCTAAGCTGGATAAAGGCTACAGCAGTCGGCTTAATTAAATAGCACAACAGGCAGCTCTCTTTTAACAGACTTTTAAGAAGGGATGGATGTTTGCTGTCATAGGCCAGATAAGTGAAATTATATTATCTTGCTGTATGTGTGTCGTTTTCTTTACGTTTTTTGACTAGCCATTTTAAAGTGGTTAAGCAAATAATAAGAATAATAATAATCGGCAGGGATCCCAGACCAGTACAATTAGTGTGCCTCCTCTATTTTAAAACCCACAAGCCGCAACTGGTTCAGAGAATCCTGAAAGTTTCTAAGCTGGTATTTTTTAAACAGATTTTGTAACGGAAACTTTTGAGAAACTTTATTCTAAAGGTATTTGTATTTCTTCTTATAAACCTGTAAACACACAGGCTTTATGTCTCATGTGACGTGGGTGAAGACTAGCTTCTACTTTCCCTCCGAATAACTGACTCACGTGTTAGTTTAAAGGGGCTTTAAAATGTGAATAATTAGGGGCCAAGCCCTATTGTATCTCCACTAATTCTTCTTCTTCTTCTCGTCCAATGGGAGCATATGGCAGCCCTATGAACGGAACATAGGAAAATTATTAAATTTGGCACACTTGTAGTGATGGCCATGAATAGTGATCTGACCAAATTTGGGGTCTCTAGGACCAACTCTATAGCGCCACCAGTTAAAAAATTCTACATTGAAATAACTCTTGAACCCCTAATTATAGAAAAATTAAACATAGTACACCTGATTACTCTCCTCATGCTGATAACATTGAATATCTTACATTAAGTCGGCACCCATTACAGTCATTTTGAAAAGTACAGTTTTTCATTTTTTCACTACTCCTCCTTCAAATTTTGTCCAATTTTACCGAAACTTGGCAGGGATAATCTTTGGACCGAGCTGCATAGAAATGACTGCACAGAATCTTTTGACCTACTGGTCAAAAAAAAAAGTTATGATGCTGTGAACTTAACTGAGGTCAACCCGAAATTGGTTCAGAGGCTGTATCTCGGCCAAACTTTGATTAATCAAAATGAAACTTGATACACTTCATCAACAGCATGGTATGAGGGTGCATACCAAAGTTGGGAACAGCTCAACCTATGGATTGAGAGATATGAAAAATTGCTATTTTGGCTTATAACTTTTGAACAGTTAGTCAGAAAATCATGATATTGGTGTCTGTGGATTCCTTGGGTCATGCTGAATCTGTGGATATTTTGCCAGGATCAGCTTAACCATGTGTCCGCCATTTTTTAATTTGTCATAAATTGCTTAGCATGCTAACCAGTTGCCATTCTTTCTAATGTGGCTCTTCAGCTATCAGGTTAACCATAAACTATGCTAGTATTAAGTTAGCTTAGCATGCTAATCTGTCTGACATGCTAAATCACGCTTTTGTGAGCTCATTCTCACACCTAAACTTTTCCTCTGCAGATTGTTGAATGTGTGTTCAGCTGAGTGGCGCACTCTGCTAAGTCACTTACCCTGAATCTTACATGTTGTGGGTTCGTGTCTTGCGTGGTGCAACTTTATAAAAATGTGCTGTTTTGATTACTTTATTATCCAGATCTGCATTGTGCAAATCTTTATTGCACCTGGATTAGAAATAAATGTTTTATCCATGCTCTGTTCATTTTCATTTGAACTTATGAACCAGCTTATTTTTATGTTCATTCAATTTTTGCTATTTTTTATTTTTGCTCTTTCTGCTCTGCACTACGCTACAGCCTCTTCAGGGGCTTGGCCCCGTATCATTGCTTGCAGCTATATTTTATAATAGGATTGAATCCAAGTGTGTTGTGACGTGGAACAATCCTGTGCCAATCTAGCAATTTGTTTCAGAAACAGCTTCCTCTCTTTGCGTGTCATTGTCGACACGCTGTCTCTGTTTGATATGAGCTGTGATCGCCGCCTGATTATTAAAGGCTTTTTGGTGACTTGTTTGAGAAAGTCAAATTCAATGTCAGATTCAACTGTCTGTGAAAAGGTTTGAAGCATTTCTTCCACCCAGTGCCTTGAAAAATTCCAAACATTTTTCTTCCCTCTTTAATAGTCAACGTAATTATGACTCATTATGGTGACAAAACAATTACTGTGAATGTGAATGGCTTAAAGGGATAGTTCACTCAAAATTAATATTCTGTCATTTGTTTGCCCTCATCCCAACTTTTTTTTCCCCCAAATGAAGTGAACTGATCAAGTTCTCAAGTTCTGGCAACCTGAAATGCAATCTGTTTCTTACACAGAGTTATCATACGGATTCAGAAGTCTTATATCTTATATAAATTATATGGACAACTTTATGATATTTTAAGGTGCTTTCAGGTCCTTTTTGAAAGCTTCGTCTGTCAGATTTCTAAAGGTTCTGCCAGTTAATAACAAGAATATGTACTCCAGGAGAAGGTCATATTCTTTTTCTGGATTGTTCTTCTTAAGTTTTTCCTCATTTCACTTCATTGATATGTGAATAAGCCATTAAGTGCCCTGAATGCATTCTCTGATCATGTGTCACTTTACTGTAGGCTTGGGGTGCTTGATGCTTAATGTTGAAGTTAGATTAATTGAATAGCTGAACCATCTTCATGCTAAGTCATAAAAGCAGAGCCATTTCGGTGAAGGCGATACAAGTTAATAATGAGCCACACTCATTTTCATGACAACTGCCTTCCGGCTCATCAAGCCCAGCTTAGGGAAAGGCAAAGCCGTCCTCACATAGTGTAAAGCTCTGGGCTCACAAAACGAAGGGCCTGTAACACCTACTTCCACGCCCAGTGACTGTGTAGCAGACTGTGTAAGTGAATTATCATAATAGATTATAGAAGGCTGCTATGTTGTGCACAGTGTTCATTTTTTTACACGTTTTTTTTTTCACTTTTGACAAAATATCGTTGCAGTTTTGACAATATTTTGTCATCTTTATTATTTTTTTGTCATTTGTAAAGGCCGTGACCGACGATTCAGCATATATCGGTTGAGTTTTTGTGGTGTGCTCTGCACCAGTCGGTCCCCGTTGGTGGCTTTTTGGCCGATTGATCATGTTAAATCGTGATCAATCTGCCAGTGAGACAGATTATTACACTGTTACATTCAAAAGAAAACACTGAAAAAATACCAATAATTTTCTGCCAGTACATTATCCATTAATAGCACAATGCAAAAAAGTGCCAAACACCTGTTAAAAAATGCTGAAAATACTTTCATTCTAATACAATACAGTACATTGCCAATGTTGCCAATCCTGATTGGCTATTAAGCTTAGCAAACCAGTGCATGAGAAGAATGATGAAAGCGAGCATACAGAATGATGTTTGAATTTTACTTCACCTTACCAAAACATTCCTTTATAAGCAATATTTTCACAATAACATGGCCATCTGGAATGAAGCCATGTTTTCGTCAACAGCGGTGCATTCTTGTGGAAGGAGCGTAACTTGCACGTGCAGAGCAGTGTATTTTCATATACTGCCTTACGTATACCATATTCATATACCATTTACTGCCTGATTCAAACAAAATATGCAAATAAACGTGTTTTGCGCCGCAATATTTACATCCAAATAGCACAGTATTTGAGGAAATGAGGGAAACAAGGGAGAATGAGGGGGGAAATGAAAGAAAAACTGCATATTTGCACTTCAAAAAGTTACTAAACTGTTTTGTTGTGGTGACTATATACTCTTAAAAACAACAGATCTGCATCTATGTCTCCATGAAGGACATTTAAAGTGGTTCTATGGTATTGCTGCAAAATCACCCTTTTGGAATCTTTATTTTTAAAAGTGTTGGTCTATTTTATTTTCTCTCTGAAAAACCACATGAAATGCAACTGTTTAGTGAATTTCTGTCCTCTATTTTCTGTCTTTTTTTCCCAGCAGTTTTAGTAGTCACCCTAGCAGGTGGTGTGGCTGTGAATGTATGGAGAGGACTCAGAGTCTCATCACAGGACAAATGATGAAGCAATTATCTCACGGCAAACAGTGCTCTGCCATCATGTGCGACGATCAATGAAATCAATACCACACTGAGGAGGATGAAACCAAATGAGTCGCTCAGTTAAGAGAAAGAAAGGAGGGAATGCAATAAGATGACAGGTTCATCACTGTAATGAAATGGCTCTTGCATTGAGGTTAGAGGTAAGAAACGCACCAAAAAAAAAAAAAAACTCATCAGTGAGCAATGTAATGAGGGACCAAACAGTTGCTTTTCCAATCATTATTTTTTGTGTGTTTTACTCAAATTACTTAATCCTCACTTTAAATGCATGTAATTTAATAGAAACCATCATGTTTTATGTTGTATTCTTTTTGTTCTCATTTAGGCATTGAAACACATGCACACCTTTTGATGGGTGCAAAGTGAGCTTCGACAGGGGCAGATTAGCCTTTGTGAAGAACTCTCTTGTTTGACAGGTTATATTTTCAAAAATGACTAGACAATCGGCTTTGTAAAAGCCTGCATAATGACTTCATTAAAATAGAAAGCTTGTTTTATTCTGAGCTTTTTTAATTTCAGAAGTCTACAAACTTACCATTTTGTGCACTTTAAATTTCAGCAGGCAGTGAAAGGAGGTGTAAGGAATTCCAATTAAGAATAGCCTGCAGGATCGTCTCTAGGTTACGTATGTAACCATGGTTCCCCGAGGGAACGAGATGCTGCGTCGAGTCGCTTTGGGAACGCCCCTTGCGTGACCGCGTTCTGAAGCACGTGTCAAATCCATCCAATGGAGCAGCGAGACGTCACGAGCAGGGTGACGTAAGCACCAGAAAGCATAAAAGCACATCCGGCCGGGCGCAAACCAGCTTCGATGAAGTAGCGCCTGCAGGGATGCAGGGAGTATGGCAAAGAGACGCAGCGTCTCGTTCCCTCGGGGAACCATGGTTACATACGTAACCTAGAGACGTTCCCCTTCAGGAACTCGAGCTGCGTCGAGTCGCTTTGGGAACGAGAATACCAACTGCGCCATACTACCAAGTCCCTGCCTGTGTGTGTGTCCTATGAGCACATCACGAAGAGAGAACTTGGGAACCTGGGGTAGAAGCCAGGTCTAGGTTCTAAAAGCGGACAAAAGTGTGTGGAGAGGACCAGCCCGCCACAGCACAAATGTCCTGCAAGGCCACACCCAGGCTGAAAGCCTTGGAGGCCGCCATACTCCTGGTCGAGTGCACTCTGACCCCCATAGGTGATGGGAGGCCAGAGGACTCGTAGGCTAGTGAGATGGCCTCAACCACCCACCTACCC